>NC_056736.1:126172003-126472003 GCF_019279795.1 Protopterus annectens
AACAATTCTAAAATAATTTCTTATTCTTTGTGCCACAACTGGCATAGAACACTGTTAGCATGCAGGAATGGCAGTAGAAAACTGGCACGTCACACCTCCTACGTCAAAAAATTGGAAAATATTTATGCTTGTCCTAAGAGTTGTCATTGGTCATGCAAGTAACTTTGGCTTTGGCACTCATCAGTCAGCACCAGATGTATTACAGAAAACAATGCAATTAGTAGGCTTTCCACAGGAAAATGTATTTGCCCCAATGAAGGAACATGTGCCTCAGTTACAGGATCATCAGAAATATGTCTATATCCAGTTATTTTCCAAATTGTACACCTCAACCTATACCCATGGAGTGTCCCTTCCCCTGTGGTGTTATAGGTTAATACAAAGAATTTGGATGTTCATGTTTTTTTTTTTTGTCATGGGTTCAATTCCATGGTGCTATAACTATAACTCACAGTTATTAACTTTTTGTTTACTAGCAAGGCATTGTGTACTACTTAAACAAAATATTGATACGGACAACAATGAATGACAACAACATCATAGATAGTGACAATTTTCACATTATGAATGCTTTCAACCATCCAAGAGTGCATGCTCAGTGGTGGCAATATATCATTTGAAATGTAATTGAGATATAAACATTAATTAGTATTTGTTGAAGTGATTGCGGAGCATTTGTATAAAGACTGAGCAACACTCTTGGCCAAGACTTACTGCTATGTTTCAATCTAAGTTTATGTTGTGCAAATGTGGTTCTCTAGGTTGTATTGGTACATGTGAGATCTGAATTTCCAACCAATTCCCTACCATTTTTCCAGAGATTTTTGAGAAGACATGACAGGCAATGCTAAAGCTATTGTTCCATTTAGAGCACAGAGGTGTTGTAAGGAGGATTCCAAGATTTTTGTAGTACTCCTCATTAAACAATACAACAGAAAACTTCTGAAAAATAACTATGCCAGGTCATAGTGTAAGGCTAAGGCTGGGATGGCATGCCATGCATGGGTCAATAATGCCATCACAATTACAGGGATTTAAAAAGGAGAAGGCAGGACCTCTTTCACTGATGGGTGGAATATTATTTGACCCACAACCAGTGGTGGCTGGTGGGGGCTGCAAGAGACAGATGAATCAGTGGGGCCAGTGGAAAGGGGTGTGGTCAACGAGAAAGAGGTAGAGCCATGCTCAAAATCCCAAAAACTGGGACTGTGGAACCCAGGACAGCGTATTTAAACAGTCATTATGAGAGTCTAATCAAGACAAAATGAAGTGGAGAAGAAAAAAAGTATTTCAATGCATTGGCTACATGGCAGTTTACTTAATATCTAGATGGAAACAAAAAGGTTGAAAGGCATGAAAAAATAAATTACTTTTTAAATACATTACTGGAATGCCAGTCAAAATCAAGTATAAAAAACAAGCAGCACTCAACTCAAACCACTTCTCCTTGCACTGCAGTTCTAATTATAATTTATATTCAGCTTTATAAAAGTACCAAGTAACATGCTAAAAGTAGCAATCTCTGTGATACCCCCACTTGTAAAAATGTTTCTTATCTAAAAAAGACCTGCTGCCTGACTATCCAAAAAAGATCTGCTGCCTGACAACAGCTATCTACTTGTTTCATGGGGAAAACATGATCAAAGTAAAAAATGAACAGCAAACAAGAAACAAGCTCAAGATAAGTTGCTTAAAGGATTACTGCACAGGTTATGGACCACACATGATAGACTGACATTCTGTTTAGTTTATAGGTAAAGCCTGCAATGATGACTGCAAGTCTCCAACAAATGTAATGAGCTTCTGAAAATACTGTAATCCTGTCCTTTATTGCAATGATGTCATGTGCATTTCAATACCTAAGGCTTATACATTATCTAGTTATGTAAATATTTTCTGCATGGCAACAACAAAAAGGCTTTCAGTGTTGATAAATTCTTTAACAGTATGCCTATTGAAGCTTACTTGCATCTTACAATCTCAGAGAAGATTACCTATGGTCATTAAAGCACTACTACTTAAACACAGAGCAACAGGCACTGCAACAACATGCATTTTCTGAATAATAAAAAGCATAAATCCACAGTATAAAAATATGATAGAAAACCAGAAAATTCTGCAAAATCAAGGACAGGTGAAAAGCCACTGTAGTACTTGTGTCTACCTCGGATGAGGAGATAATCTGCACACTTACTTTGCATAACTTCTCATTGCCTTGCTTGGACACACCCAGAGTCACTACATGGAGAAGTGGGGTGCACCAACTATGTCACAATCTGAAATGTCACTGACTGAAGGTGATGGCCCTGACACTTTTATCATACCTCTCAACCTCAGAGCAAGAAATCTGGACAAAGCCATAAATAGAAGTCGGGCAAAGTAACTCAAATGTCTGTCATTATTTTCTAACTTCAATCTTTAATGATTTGCCACACATTTGTCAGAAAAACACAATTTTATGAAAAACGGACCAAAAGCATGATGCAGAATAGCCACACAATACAGCTGGAAATCTATCAAAGAAGGGACACTTTTTTAATATTAGTACTGTAAGTGGAGCAGCTGACAAAAAAGAGAATCTACATGCATTTCTGAAATAAAAGTAATCTGTAACGCTATCATTACAATTATTTAGTAATTGTAAATCCTCCATGTTTTCTTCCAAAATTGCCATTTTACGGAGGGATTATTAGGGGGACAGTAACATTTTGAGTCAAAATCGTGGACAGTTGAGAGGTTTGGATAGATACCTAATTCTATAAAGTGATTTATTTGCATGTACCTCTCAACCTCTTAACACAGGAAATATGGACAAGGCCAAATATATTGGGGGAACAAACAAATAGTACTAAAAATTGCTCTTGTATAAATTTAGACAGTTGATTGAATAACAGTTCTTGCTTTAGCATGCATTTTTCTGAAGGGTATGAAGTCTGAAACTCAGTGTCTGTCATTATTTAGTGACTTCATTTCTAAATGATTTGCCAAAACCCCACAAATTTTATGAGGAACAAAAAAGATAAGAAGCAAAAATGTATTCATTCTGTGAAAATCTGGGCAGTTGCGAGGTATAGTTCAGCCAGGGCTGTCTGAGTCTGCCACCCCCCCCACCTCACAAAATCATGGTTGAATGGGGGCCACCCCCCTGCAGCCATATGAATGTCCGATTACTTGGCTATTTTGCCCCATTTACCATAAACACTGTAATGTGCATACTGCTTTACATCTTCAATGATTTGGATGTCATTTAAAAGTTTTATTTTACCTTTAACAGCAAATAACACTAACAAGACATATGCTAAACAAAGCAATGCAGTCTCACAATGAAAACAGATTTAGCATTAAAACTTCTCTGCCCTTGAAACTCATATTCATTGAAACAGCATTGAAACCCACATTCAAAGAAAATACATCTGGCCAGTGGCAGATAAAGATTAACTTTGGGCTGCTTTCAAATCATAAGCCCCTTGCACATGAAACATATGTGTTCTTTGATACACCTTCCTGATTGTATTAAACTATTTCCTTGTATTGTCAGCACTCTGAGGGCTGTTGGATTAAATAGTTTACAGTGTATCTTTCCTCTGCATTTTTCAGTTATTTGCTTTCTAGATACTCCTCCTGACCTCACACATACAGTTTAGTAACACTTGTCTATTTCTCAATCAGGTGCTTGTTTGTCTAATATAGACCAGCCATTAACTTTTCTATGTTTCATATTCGCTAAGCACTGCATTTTGAATTCAGCTACAAATTCACAATGATAGAATTCAAAATACTAAAGAATCTTTGAACAAAGATTTGCAGGGTCAGTGTATCTAGATGTAATAAATGTGTGCATCTTGCCTTCCCATATCTATGGTGAACTTGATAAATAATAATGCATTCTTGATTGTAATACATCTGGAATTTAATAGCATAACTGATTGTTGTCCCTACTGTACTCATTTCAGTCTATGGGTTGTGCTCTCATATGTAGATTTTTATACTGTAATGTAAGCTTCATTCCACAATTTCTGTACTCTACTTTTATACTTTTCCAAATTTATAACATTTTCTTTTTTTTGGTTATGAGCTTTATATATTATTTCTGTTTTGTACTTTCAGTCTACCTTATATTATTTTTGTTGATTTGTTTACATATCAGATACACTTAGTAAAAGGGTTCTCAAAACTTACCAGTCAGAAAGTTAAAGACAATAATAAACAAATTCCATTTTACAGTGAATGTAGACTTGTAACTTTGGTAACATCTCAGCAAAGGCATGACAGAGACATAGTTCACAAGGTACACCACTAGTGTGAAAATGGTAGTCACTTATTCCAGCAACTCACTTTTGCAACATCAGAATGTTATAATAGTTAAGGGATTCACTTCAGCTTGGGCAAGGTAAGGGCTTTGCCACCACAAGTGATTTGTTCTGCTAGTCTTGAATGAATGGGCTTTGACAAAAAGTGATTCAGTAGAATTAACCATACTTCAACATAAAATTAAAAAGTGTTTTCATAGTCAGTGTTCAAAGACAATTACTTTTTACAGAAGAAGTTCACAATTACAACACAATTGTTCTTGAAGCAGCCCCTGTACAGATGGCATCCTGGAAGTTTCAGGTGAAATACTAAAACAACTTGGAAACATATAAGCAATCTTTTATGGCTGTAAATACTGATTATAAAAGTGACAATATTAACTGGCTTTTGCAAAAATGTAATCATGACCATCATAGGACAAGCCACAAACCTCATGAATATGTCATTCTGCCCCAGAGGATGTTTTACATACAGTAGTAGGTGCACAAAAATCACCTTTCCTGATATTACTGTATTTTGAGATTGGCATGACTTTTAACGGAGAACAGCAGATATGTTATTTTGGATACTATTGCTAAGTGAAGCAGTTAAAATAGCAGTAAATAGTGGTAAAGATACCAGTATATAGCAATGAGTGTCTCAGTCTCCTCCTCCTCTCAGTCACTAACTCTCCGAATGAACAAACTCCGAGTTTCCCTTCAAGCTAAAGTAGGGCTGGCTGCTGACTGTTTCTCACTTTCATTTTCACAGCATGCAAAGTGCAGGAAGAGAGCGAGAACCAATCAGTAAACATCCGGGTGTCCACGTAACGTACGTGACTGTGGACGTGGCAGTCCAACCCCCCTTCTACTTTACTGTTCGGTTAAACAGCCTAGACTTTTGAGCATCACACTGATGCTTTCTCATTAATCTAGAGTTAGACTGCTTTTACAGCAGTCTGGTATATTTACAGAAATGCTAAAAAAAAAAAAAAAAACGGAACCCGACGAGCATGCGTAGTTCGAGTTCCAGGACTGTGATTCTGTCAGACTCGCTAGAGCACAAAAAAAAAATATTTATGTAAAATGTCCAAACTTGACTCTTTTTGCCGGGAGGGCTGCAGTCCTGCAGTCCGATGGCACGAGCCGCCAGTGCCCACAACCCACCTTAGTTTTGCAAGTATAGTGGCTCATAATAAGGCAATAAAATACCACGACTTGCCAACACAAATAGGTGTTCACTTTTTTTTTCTATTCTGCATAGCTTCTGCAGAAATTGAAGGAAATTAATAGGTACATCTGGAGAGTCTACAACACTCAGAGAGGCACTCAACAAGTATGGGTCAGGCATGACTGTTTGCCATTTCATAACAGCAGTTATTGTAAATATAGTTTATCAGTTCTCCGGAAATCAATCCATAATTGTTTGATAATGTGATACATGATTAGGCATACCTGGATAAATGACTCCTGCAACATTGCATTAGCTAATGTTTCAGTAAATGTAGATGTGTGTTGGTTTAAATCCAAGCAACAGCAATTAGTCCATATTATTTAAAATTTATTATTCTGCAATCAATTTAAAATAACATTTACACAGTTCATGCATACAGTTCATGAGCTGTAATTCATAAACAGTTGTCATATAGTCACACTATTTGCATAATGTTCATAGGTTTAAACATAAGTACTAGGCTAGGTGCCCTTGCAAGCTATTTTAGGTATAGTCAGTTTACCTTTCTGTGCTCAAAATAACCTGTTCCATTTGGTTATAAATTGGCCTTACCCATGATGGTTGATAATTATATATTACCCATAAGGAGAATAACTGGGCTGAAAACATAGATACTTTGGGGGTGGGGGGCTCATGCTTGGGATAAAGCATTTAAAAGCTGCCTGTACATTAATAGTACAGAAGGCAGTTCTGGGGTAAATGTTCTGTTTCCCATCCACAGATCTAAGTTATGCTTGAAAATGGATAGAGATAAACTTTAGGTTTGTGGATGGGGAGACTATTCCACACCAGCAGTATCGTCTTTGACATATAACTATTTCTGTTAGATTCATTAACCTATAATTTCCTTACAAACTGAAATTTCTCTAAATATTAAATGATTTTCATGTACCTTATATAGATTCTTAGCCAACGTTTTTATATTATGTCTAATTTGTTATAATTATTTAAAATGCAGATGTTTTTGTTTTATTTTGAAGACTGTTCATTTATTTATTTATTTTCATTTGTTGACTGGGAGTGTCCGACTGGACATAGGTCCATTTTCAGCGGTGGTTCGGGGAGAAAAGTCCCACAGTTAAAATAAATAGACAGTAGTTACATTGGATTACATAGCGATTAACAATTTAACATAGCAATTAATTACAAACATATTTACAGATGAAGAACATCAGTAGACAACTAGAATCTTTATCTGCAAAGTACATAACAGACATTAACAAATGTTACAATAAGAAGTTCCTGCTGCGGTGATGGTGCTGCGGTAGCATTGTCACCTCACAGTAAGATGCTGTCCAGTTTGATTCTCAGCTAGAGCATCTTCTGCGTGGAGACATGCATGAATGGGCGTACCTTCATTGAAGGTTGTGCGTCAGGGTTGGTAACTCGGTACATAAAAATCAACTACCAATCATTAGCGGACCGGAGTTCTGCTGTGGCGACCCCTAACCAGGAAAAGCCAAAAGATGCAACAACAATAAGAAGTTCCTGCTGTATAATAAGTACTAGGCATCTGAGCTTGCTATAATCAGTTAGTGGTGTGGAAAGAAAGGTAGTGGTTGGATGGGGTGGGTGATATTAGAGTGAGAGTTGCAAGGGCATAGCCAGCATGTTTTTAGGTGCACTTTTAATAAAGTTTTGAAGTGGATGCATGATGGTACAGAGGTAATTGTGGGTGAGAGGGAGTTCCATAATTTGACTATGGCACAAGAGAATATTGCTTCACCAGCAGAGTTATTGGCTTTAGTGATCTGCAAGTGATTTTTGTTGCTGGATCTTACACTGTACTGGATTACTGTATTGGACTGTACAATTACTATTCTTAAAATGTTTTGTAATAATTTGAAGGGTTTTCCCCAGACCTCTGCTAAAAATGGGCTTTAACCCAGTTGGACTTTTCTGGTAATCAAATGTCAATAAATAAATTAATAAATAAATACCTGCCCCTCCAAACCATCTGTAGTTGTCACAGAAGAGGCTTAGATCCTTAGACTAAGTATTTCTGATGCCATTTGACTTGCTGATGTACAGTGCATCCATCACTAATGGGTCAGAGGATGCCTTGTATGCTAGACACAAGTCACCTTTTAGCATTCTGTAAGATATTGAGTATAGAGACAGGGCTTAGAGTCAGTCCCTGTAGGACATGTTGTTTAGGCCTTGTATCCTTTTAGTAAGGTACCTCTCTGGGCATTCCAGTTGTTGCATGTGTCTAGACAGACTCATGCCAAAGAGGGCATTATTTTCAATGACTGGTATAAAGAAGGCTGAGTAAAGAGGAGCAATGACATCCCTAGATCTGGTTATAATCCCTTTGTTTATTAGCTGCACAGTATAGAAAAACTTTCTTATAACAAAAGACACATGATAAAACTTTACTTTAACACAAATTTATTGTTAAACATTTAATTGTGGACATAACAAATCTAAATATGTATGTGGGGATATGCACTGACTGGGACATATTACAATTACATGATATTTATGATATTTTTCTATGTTGTATGTTCCCACACACTATATCTGTCACTAATATGTGGAACTACATAGGCTATAGGAACTTGGGCTGCCATCCCCCCAAAGGTGGCTACAATGATACTAGAACAGGTAGCACAAACACCCATCACTTCTGGCTTACAATCTGGACAATGTTGTCTCCACAACTTCTGCATTACCTGCACCACCTGCATCAGGTACCTCTGCTCTGTGAGTTGATGTACTGGTACCTACCAGGAGTAGTGCCAGTGGTAAGTAGTGATTACGTCACCCAACAAGTGCTGATAGGGCTTATGGAGGAGATCATTGAAAGGGGCCTTATTACCTTCATCAGCTGGATGGAAGGAATCCTGGAGTGAATATCCAAATCTCTGCCCCATCTGAAAGTCTCCAAGGTGTCTGGGACATATAGATAGCTCTGGTCACTTTATGCACCCAGAGGCAGGATATAATTACAAATTTGATGTTAATGCTGATTGTACATCTGAATATGTAGTCTGTCTTGCATGTTGCTTAAAATGTCAATCTTTTTCCATTGGCAAAACTGACCGATCAATGAGTGAATGTATTGGGGAGCACCTATACCATATACACCTTGGTTCTTTAAGCAATGCGCTGTCAAAGCACATTTTAAGTACAGACACTCAACATAAATTTAAGTTTTTAGTTATTGATATTAATATACCTGATATGTGTTTAGGGGATATAAGGGATGTAACTGAAAATAAGGAGATTTGGTCAATCATTAGACTAAGAGCAGACCAAGGAAAATTGTATGAGAAGGTATCGTTGAGACCTGTTTTAAAGAAACTCGGACTAAAATTTTGAATATCTTTCGATATTTTATGTTTTCATGTTTATTGAATATGTTGCTGTTTATTTTTATTTATATGTATTTACATTGATTCCTAATATGGGAACTGACATGATTTTATCAGTTCAGGAATTTATGTAATTTCCTCTCACTAGTACAGGAACTGATATAAATGTATTTGATGAAAGCTTATTGGTTAGATGTAATTGACAAGGGGCCAGATTCAGGAAGCCTCCGTGTAAGAGTTATAACTCTTACACGGAGGCTGCAGTTAAACGGTGTGATGTCAGCATGTCATGCATATGCATGAGGTGCATGAGGCATGCTGAATCACACTAGTAACTCTTACACGGTCCATGTAAGAGAGTAGGGGGCATGTCTGTAGGCTAAGCCCTGCAAGCGGACACGCCCCCGGAAGACTAGAATGGCTGAAAGTAAACAGCCACGAGAGAGGCCATGGAAATGTGAATAAACACACTACACAACACATGCCCCAACAGACCATCAGTGTATAAAGTGAAGAGATGTTATAAAATTAAATTAAAACCTTTTTTTTTTTTAAACCCCGTAAATGTTTGCTACTGTGTGCCTGCAGCGGGTGTGCTACTAGCGCAATTGCAGTTAGCAGTCAGCGGAAAAGGATATAAGAACTAAATATGCAAAGCAAGCCAAGAAGTAATAGCTTAGCGGTAGAGCTGCTGGCCTAAGAGTAGGCAGGCAGGGTTCGAGCCCCCACAACAACCTTTTCTTTTTTTGTAAATAAGCACTAAAACGCCCCCTGACAGTATTGTACAAATGTAAAAGTATTCCCTTTTGTAAAATGCAATGAAATGGAGCATATACTTTGAAGTAACACAAGAATAAAAATAGTCAGAAATGTACTCATAGCTAAGCTGCTGTGAGACAGACTGCCCGTAGCTGAGTAGTGTTTAAAAAGCTGCAAACTGCGTGCCCCTTGCTAAGCACCGGTTTGACAGGCTGAAACTGTTTGCAACTAGCTGTGCTAAGCTGAACATGTGTGTCACTAGCCAATTGAGGGTTACCCTAGCGCACACCGTTTGCGCGCCGCTCCCACAAGCTAACTGCCAGTGCGCATGCGTTACCTCCGCGCAAACGAGCGCAGACCTGCTTTTAAGTGCTTAAAAGTGCTTTTGGCATGTTTGATTGACAGGTCTCAACTCATATCTGTCAGGAAAATCAAAAATCAGTTGTCAGATTCGAACCCAGGATACCATGCACTAGAGTCAAGGTACTAAACCACTAAGCCATGACAGCAGTACCTAGAAATGCAGAAATAGCATATATATGGGATAAAATCCAGAATGGAGCATGATAAAGCATTTTCAGTGAAGTAGATACAATTACAAAACGGCCAATCAGAGAAATGTGCGGGAAAAGCGGCATATATAAGCCCCATAGGCTGGAATACACAGCAGAAACGATTGTAGAACAGACCTGCAGTCAGAATGAGTGGAGTAGGTGAGGGACGTTGCTTTCAAGCACAGCGTTGGGGCATTGAGGAGTCCAGATACATGGTCTGGCTCCTTGTCCATCATCACGAGGCCCAACTCATGCAGGGCCAGGTCTCATGGGGAGCGTATAGGGCAGAGGCATGGGACCAGTTGGCTCATGATCTGACCAGTGCTACTGGCATTCCACGCACTGGTGAGCAGGTCCGTCACCACCATGCGGACCTGAAGCGACGCAAGGAAGACCAGTTGACCGAATGGATCCAGGAGGCCCGGGATATACCCAACACCCCACTACTGAGTAAGTTACATTTTGCTTATGTATGTAAGGATTTCAACTGGCCGATACCATGGAGATGTGTAGTCCAATATTACTTCTTTCATATTACAGCTGCAGGTGTCCGCTCTGTGAATCACGAGATGTATGGCTGTAGGCTGGTGCGGCTGCGCCACCATGCAGGTTAGTAACCCCACCCATTACTTGTAAATAAATATTGTACTGTAGCATGTATCAGAACACTGCAGTGTATTGATTAAAAGTAATATAATGTGCAAGCAGGAATTGTAAGTCTGCAGGTATGGCTGCAACAAGTTCATCAGTATGCAAGTGTAACTGGAAATATAATTGATAGAATTAAACAGTGCTGTAATACAGATGTCCCACCATGAAATAAATATAGTGTAACCTGCAGTAGTCCCAAGAGTACAGCTTTAGAATCTGAGGTAGTCATATGTGAGATATATCCCCTGTTGAAATGCTGAATCATGACAGAAGTGAGGCTGTTGGAAAGTGTTTGAATCACCACCAGTCTAACATGTGAACAAAGCCTAGAAGTACCAACCTGAACTGTGAAGTTGCAGGATGTGTGAGAGTGACAGAAAGGGTCATGTATGAATAAATAAAGTAGTAATAACCCCTGGATATAGTAGCCCCAGTGTGTTTCTACAGAACTAAATGCATGTGGGAAGTACATCTTAATATCCCAAACTGATTTCAGTGTGTCAGAATCTGGAATGTGTAGGCCAAAGTCTGTATGGTGATCACAGTATACAATTTGCAGATAGAATGAATGATTATCTGACAGACTAAACAGCCATAGTTGTCCCCTGTCCTGTCATCAAAGTGTAGCAGGATGATGTATCTGATCAGATTAAACATAAGTAGGATAGTGATGTATTCGTAACAGGTGTAGCATGACAGTCAAATAAAGATAATTTGAAACATCAGCCTCAACTTAATTGTGTACCTATTACAAATGTAAATCAATGTGTAACATATGAATGTGTCATCTCTGTCTATCTCCACCCAACCCTATAATTCCATATAACAACACCCACTAAATAATGGTATGTGAACATTTCATTAATCATGGACATTTGTCCGTTTCAAAATATATGCATGCCTGTTTGTGCATGTGCCCTGTTCATACCTGCAAATTTGATGGCCTGTTGCCATTAATCAACCCTGCATGTTGTTTGACTGTGTATTTCTGTTCAAATAATGCATGTGATATTGATATGCCCCATGTTCAATGGTGTTAATATCTGGGTGTTTGTTTGATGGGAATACCAATGCATGCTGTTACAACTAATCTGAATGGAATAAAATGCCACTAACCCAAACTAACATAACTACTCACAAACCTAGAACGCTTGGGAAGGCAGGTCCCAGCGGACCCACCTCTTCCACCTCAGCTGGCGACTGCACCTGGCACTAGTGCCCAGGCCGGACCCCCCTCCCGTGGCCCTGTGCCCCCTTCGGGTGGGAGCGCTGCAGGGGATGGGGCCTGTCCCCCCTCTGCAAGTGTGGCCGGAGGGGTTCGTCCACTCACCCTCCAAGGTGTCCGGTCTGTGGTGCAAAGGGAGATCCAAGACTCTGTTCTTGGGCCCCTACGCCAGCTCGAGGCTCGTGTGGCACAGCTAATGGCCCCGGCCATTGCCCCACCTACACAGCCCCCAGCACAGCCCCATCCTGGGCTGTGAAGGAACAGTGACAACTGCCTATGGGTGGGGATATCAGTTCCACTGTTGCCATCTGTGGGCTCATGCATCTCGGATATCCCAACCTCCGTCCCCGTCAATTGTGTAACCCCCCCACGTGTGTCATACACTGCCCCTGTATGCATCTTGTCTGTCTTGTCTGTTAACCTACCCAACCTACCTCCCCAGCTATACCGACTTCCTTCACCTGACATACCACTCTCACCTGAAAAAAAAAAAAGGTCACTCTGTACCCACAAAAAAATTACGCCCCATACATAGCTGTCCATGTCGCACACATGTCTGCTTGACATTGAAACAGTTAATTACAATTGGCTCTACAACAAATATTAATGTTGTCCTGACACCTCTCTCAGGGGTGAAAGGTTTCCAATGTCTCACCAAAATACATGGAAATGCACAGCTGTTGCTGCCAAAGACATGGGCATCTATGGGCCTTACCTACATCCCTCCTGCAAATCCCACGCTTGTTTCCCTACTGTCTTACCCTCTTTGTGACCCCTTTTTCACCACTTTCCTGTCACCCCTTTTTCTTTTCTTTCAAAGAAATTAGCGTGGGTGTGCGCTTGTGTTAGCGGAGCTCACCGTCAGTGCGCATGCGTGAGCTCCGCACAAACGAGCGCAGACCTGGTTTAAAGTGCTTAAAAGTGCCTTTATGGCACTTTGATTGACAGGTCCTGTACTCAGTTTGAAAGTTTGCAAAGAAAAATAAATTCCCACTGTCAGTCTCGAACCCAGGACCTTGGTAACATTAGTCTGCATGACCTATCACTAAGCCATGCTTGCTTTACAAGAACACAGTGCTAAAATAAATATAACATGTAATAGTAAAAATCAGTATAAAAGCAATATAGGAGATGTACTATCTGAAGCATGTCAGGCAGAGTTTTAATGGCCAAATTACTGGATTCCCATACTAGGTCAGTGTTAACAGAAACAGCCCTGCTACTTGTTAGCTTGTACATAATAAAGTAAGGTAATGTACATATATGAATGTACGTATATCTACACATACAGATATATAAATATATCTAAATACATATGAAATATAGTTGTAGGTGTCAGTATCCATACACACTCACTACAGGAAACAGTGAACATAAATGCAGCAACCTGAATCTGCAACACAGCCTGACCCCTGTGTGACCTACTTACCCTTCTAACTGCTTAAAGGTGGCCTCAGCACTTTGATTGACAGGCCCTGTACTCAGTTTGAAAGCTTGCAAATAAAAATAAATTCCCACTGTCAGTCTCAAACCCAGGACCTTGGTAACATTAGTCTGTATGACCCACCACTAAGCCATGCCAGCCTTACAAGACCACAGTGCTAAAATAAATATAGCATGTAATAGTAGGAATCAGTATAAAGGCAATATAGGAGGTGTACTGTCCAAAGCATGTCAGGTAGAGTTTCAATGGCCAAATTACTGGATCCCCATACTAGTTCAGTGTTAACAGAAACAGCCCTGCTACTTGTTAGCTTGTACATAATAAAGTAAGGTAATGTACATATATGAAGGTATGTATAGCTACACATACATATATATATAAATATATATTAATACATATGAAAGATAGTTGTAGGTGTCAGTATCCATGCACAATCACTACAGGAAACAGTGAACATAAATGCAGCAACCAGAATCTGCAACACAGCCTGGCTCCTGTGAGACCTACTGACCCCTTTAACTGCTTAAAGGTGCCTCCAGCACTTTGATTGATAGGCCCTATACTCAAGTCAAAAGCAGAATATAAGCATACTAGTAGGCCCTAACACAAGACCATTGTAACACTAGTCTGTATGACCTACCACTAAGCCATGACTCTCATACAGGAATATAGTGCTAAATAAGTGGAACATGTAATAGTAGGAATGAAGATAAAGGCAATATAGTATGTCTACTACCCAAAGCATGTCAGGCAGACGTTTATAGTCCCAATTACTGGATTCCCATACTAGTGTAGTGTTAATAGAAACAGCCCTGCTAAATGTTAGCTTGTACCCAATAATGTCAGCTAATGTACATATATGAAAGTATGTATATGTACACAGATATATATATATATATATATATATATATATATATATATATATATATATATATATATATATTTATATAGCAAATCATATGACATATAGTTGTAGGTGTCAGTATGCAGACACACTCACTACAGGGAACAGGCAAGAGAAATGCAGCAACCTGAATCTACAACACAGCATGAAGCATGGGAGATGTACTAACCTTCACACTCACAGAACACTGTCAACAGCATACCAGCATGGTCCACGCCCTACAATCTGAAAGGGCAACGCCTATCTCACATACCCTTTTATAGCAGTGTCCTGAAATCACAGTGAGACATGCAATCAGTACACACCTGGCTGCATGTAATTAGGAAATGCTGTCTTACAATTGGTGCAGAGGCCATCACATGGACCTATGCAGATACCTACAAAAGCATTGAGTACCCACACTACACTCATGCAATACATTCATTGCACAAAACCTACAGAGAAAGAGTGAGAGAGACAGAGAGAGAAACAAACAAATATAACGACAGCCAGCAGCAAAAGCAGCAGCAAGCAGCAAGCAGCAAACAGAAAGCAGCAAGCAGCAAGGAGCAAGCAGCAACAAGCACCACTGGCACAGCAACAGCTGCCACAAACACAGGTAATGCAAAGTAGCAGGTTAATCCTGTGTATACTGTGACACCTCCAAATGTATCATAGTTCACTATCTATAGGTATGTCCATGAGATAGGTTGTGTGTACATAGTCCTGAAATATAAACATATGTAATATTGCTGTACATGTTGCCCATACTTAACACTTCCATAGCTTAGAACACAAGGCCAGTTCTGCATATGATGCAGTAGTTCCCAGGGTCAGTAGAGGTTCCTCCTCATTGGTGTGGGACCACTGTGTGTGTATGGCACTGTTCAGGTACATATCCTGTAGTATGGCCAGGGATTAATATCAGACTGTCATGTGGTGCTATGTCCTCCAGGGGTGAATGTAGCACACATCCAGAGATACCATTTCGTAACAGTGATGCTATGTGTTCCGCAATGATGAAGGTGGCTCTCACCTGGACATGTGAGAGGATAGGGAGGTGACAGTCATCTGGGATAACTAATACCACATGTGTAGGAGAATGGGGGGGGGTACCTGCACCTAAATTCTCTGCAACAATGTAGCCAATATCTGTGCATTTGGTAAATGTGAAGCATCTTAACACTGCTGACCACAGATGCCTTGCTGTCATGTGAATCTGCCCTGTGCTGCAGTAGCCTCCTACTATTGTTATACAATATGCCTGTATCTGTACTCCACTGGACAGGATTAATAAGTGGTGTGCAGTTGTTCTGGGTGAGATATGTGTGTGCACAGTACATGCAGTATGTGGGATGTCTGTGGTAAGCATATGCAAAGGTGCTGGCGGTGTGTGTTGTGGCTTCCACTGGCCCAATGGGCTGCATGGATAGCATCACTGTCATAATTACTGAATAACTGTGTAATTAAATGCATACATAGCAAGGTAGTGTACTGTGCTTGTGGTGTTGTTCGGATTTGTAAATCCAGGCTGAGTAATGTGTGCACATCACAGGGTTGGGTTGGATGGCAACACACATCCAGTATGTAGGGATGAACACCCATAATGTGTCAGACGTGTCGCCTGTGCAGAAGTATCCGGCCATTACCTGTGCATCCCCCACAACACACACACATGCAACATATGGCAGAAGTACTATAGCAGTACACACATGTTCATAGGTTCATACTAGACTATTTGCCCTAGGGCATTGGTAAGCCTAGTAAAATGTGTTTGTCTTTCGCCACCCAATTACAAGTTATGCTGCTATGCCCTTGTCCGATGTTAGTATACTGTGCCTCTGTCTAACAGTGACATAGAAGTGATACCTGGGGTACAACTATGATCTACATCCAGTCATCCAGATTCCTATGGAAGAGAGTCAATGAGGGACTCTGCCTAACCTGTAGTGTGAGCTCATTACAGAGTGAAGGGAGCCTCTCGGTTAGGAATATGCCCCTCCAGCATGTCCATGTATGTCAGTGCTGAGGTCCAGCTCTCCTGAGCATGTGGCTGTATGGGACTCTGATTGCCTGAGGTGCAGCATGTTCATTACTGCTGGGTAGGACATGGCTGTATATGGCACGCACAGATTGCCTCTGAACAGGCAATAAGCCACTGAGTCCAGCTGGATTTACTTTACCTGGGCAGCATATGACATCTGTGTGAGCCATTGCATCCCCTTGATGAGGTACTGTTGTCCTGTACCAGTTGCTGTGGGTGTCTGGTTAGGTACATCCCAAAAGGTGCATTGTACGCAATTATAGGCTTGATGATGGATGAGTAAAGAGGCACAATGACCTCCACTGCCATACATGTGAATCCCTCATGATTAGCTGGGCTATATAACATGTCTCTCAATCCACATTGGCCATGTGGTTGACAAATGACAGACCGCTACCATGTTTCTTCCCCAGGTCCCCAACTACGTCTTCTGTACTCAATGGCCTAACACCTATGTTGTACTGTGCCACCAATGTGGAGGCGTGGGAATCTGCATTGAATACTGATACTCCACTCCTTTGTTCAAGTGTTGGGGCTGACAAGAATGGTAACAGCTATAACCTGGTAGTACTGGTGTGCTCCTGTGAAACCTGAAACAGGTACATGTTAATGCACAGATATTGATGTCCAGTATGTCAAGTAGGGTTTTGAGTGCGTGCATCCTTAGGTCTAGACTTCTGGTGTTGAGTAGCATCACTCTTACTTCCTCATCCTTTGTGATACAAATGGATGTGGATTTGCCTTATGAGCCTTGCCTAATACAGGCACTATGGGTGTAGCAAGAGGCTCCGCCAAATTCCAATAGGACAGGGGCGACAGGTGCAAGCTGTCCCTAGCAAAGCATACCACCCCAAGATGGCAGGCATTGGCACACCTGTGAATGACACCAGTATGTCAGTCAATTGATGGAAGGGATCATCGTGCCTTGATATTGTGGCATGGTTCTAGGTGAGGGTAGGATGCTACTCATAGTCAGGGTCAAACTGTCTTGGGCTACATGCTCAGAGAGCTCTGTACTGTCTCATGTCATGTAGTCCAGGGAGGAATGTGTCAGGCCATTCACACCAGCATGGACATTGACTGAGTCATACCTGTACTTGCCTTGGGGTTACCTGAGTGTTTGTGTTATGTGGCAGGTCATAGTGGCCGACAGGCTGCACACCGTGACCCTCACCTCATTAAGCCTGGTGAACGTGATGTTAGTGTGCCTGATGATAGAGGCACCTAGTACAGGTGTATGAGGTGTGTTGTTTACTGTTAATGGCTGTGAGTGTTCAGCACATTGGCTTTGTGTGATATGTGTTGCACATGTTCGTTTCCGTGGTAGTGGTTGCATGGATGTCTGCTTAGGAGGTCTCTGCTGCATAGGCATAGCTGTGGTCCGAGCCTACAAGTATGTTCATGTGTGATCATGTGTTAGGTCCGCTGTTGTGGTAGGTCTATGTGAGACTGGAAGTGTAGTGTGTGGTCTCCTTGGCCACCTGACTGGTTATGGCAGTATTGAGTAGACAGAGCCTAGCCTCCAGTTTGGTATATGGTTGCATCACTCACATGAGATTGAATTTGTTGTTAGGAGGAGGGGTTGTCTGTGTACATGCATCTGTTCCAACATTGTCTCTGGAGTACCACACTCACCAGCTGGACTGGGGAGGGAACTGACAACTGACCTCTGGACATGCTAGAATACTATTCTGAATTCTGTAATAATTAATGATTGAAAACAAGGTCCAGTGGGGAGTGAGGGTGTACTGACATTACCTACAACTGCTGACTGATATAAAAGCGTCAGTGAGCAAGTGCCAGGTAACCTAAGTGCAATGTGTCACAATTAAGTAAATGCAACAATGAGAAGCAGTCACTTGCTGTCATGTGTAACATGGAAATACGTACAGTAAGCAATGCAGATATCAGTAGTGAGTCACAGACGTGTTGACAAGCTGTGTACTATGTGGAAGTAGCATACCAGTGAAATAACAAGCTAACAAATAGCAAGCATATAAACAAAGGTAGATCCAGGAGGCCTGGATGTAGTGGTTGCTACAGCAAACAAGGTGTAGCAATGTCAGTAAGATACAGCTCAGATATGCAGGCACTATAAACCTGAAACCAGATGTCCCCAGCTATGAATGGCAGAGTACAGCCTATTGTCACACACGAGTGCAGACCACATACCTTGTTAATGTTAAATAACTGGCCTGAAGGCCAACTGCCCATACCAGAACTAATACACTTGTACACTGGGCCCTCAATCAGCAGTTCCCAACTTCAATGGATGAAAGATATGTGTCCTGTCACCACAGTGCTTGCCACCAACCTCCCTAATGTAAAACAACTGGTCTGAAGGCCAAGTGCTTAGTACAAATGACATAGAATGATAGCTACACTGTAATCAAGTTTTAACCAAGCAGTAATAAGTAGAAGTTAATACTCCCTGTATAGAATGTGTACCATGTATTGTTGAGATACTATGCTGATAACCTGTTTGTGTACCTTTCCAGCTTGACATGGCTCCAAAAAGGAACCCATCATATTCTGCTGCAGAGGATGACGTGATTCACCAGAGCCTGGTGCGTGACTATGCCATCCTGTTCTCACGCACTACCCAGAATCAGCAGGAGAGGTCTGCACTGTGGCAAAACCTCGTTAGCAGGATAAATGATGTTGGCATGCATGATAGGACATATGAGCAGGTGAGACATCACTGCAGTGATTTGATAAGAAATGTCCGCCAGCGTGCTGCAGATATCCGCAGGCAACAGGTTGCCACAGGTGGGGGGGGGTGGCCACACATCCCCCCCTCACCAGACAGGAGGGGCTACTGCTAAGTGTTGTGGATCCAGCCTCAGAACAACAACAGCAACACCCATGCATCATGATGGAGGTTGGATCCACACAGCAGCAAGACACTGTGCTTGCAGGTAAGATGCCATATTCATTTATTGTTATTACTTTTACATTTGTTGACCCAGATAGTCTAGCTGGATATATGTCCATTTTCAGTAGAGGCCTGTGGAGAAAAGCTCAACACATAACGTAATAAAGGCAGACAGACAAGTTGTTAATACAGACAGCCAACATGATAGAATTGTACACCAGCCTGTTAACTAAATCAACATACATGTAAGGAACTCAAACAGTTTAGAGTCATACACAATATACCGTTGGTTTAAAAGCAATCCTACCTAAAGCATAACGGTTATGCAATAAGGTAAAAGCCAGATACATAATAGTTAGGGCTCAGAAGGGTAGAGAAGTAGAAGGAGTATGAAAGATACAATGATATGGAAGAGGCAGGAGTCAAGAAGGGAAGTGAGGAAAAGAAGGAAGACAGTCAAGAGGATATGGGAGGGATGGGAGAAGTAGGTCAGAGCATAGAAGGACATCAAGGTGAAAGAAACAGGGTAGAAGCTAGTTTCTATGCACAATGAGGGGTTAAAGGTAAAGAGAGGGTAGGGAGAGGGACGTTAGCCTGTACTCCAAGAAGAACAAAGCCAGTGGTTTGGGAAGTACAGTTTGAGGTGTCGTTTGAAGAGAGGTAAGGGTGAGATTAGAGTTAACCCCTGGTATGTACATATGACTTCTGTACACTGTTACTTCATGCACGCATAAGGTGTGCATGTGGTATGTATCTGTCATCATGATATATATACAGACATTATGTACAGCTGATGTGTATAAGGGAACTAGTGTACTACTGTACTGTATCATGTGCAAAACAAATGGCACACATGTGCCCACTGACATTACTTTCTTCACACTTCCAGGTCCCTCCCATCTAGCAACGAGGCAGGCCATACATGCTGGTGAGTCTTTTTAACATTATCTGTAAAGCAATTTAGAAAACTAGGAAGAGTAGTGTAACTCTGTAGTAGGCTTGCTGGTGACTGTGTTCACAATACCCGTAATACAGTTGTAGTAGATTGAGTAGTGTAACACGGTACTGATGTTTGTGTTTACTGTGGGGTGTGCATGTGTGCAAGCGTGCCTGTGCCCAAGTGTGCATGTGTGTTAGTGTCCATGAGTGCATGTGTCCATTTCTGAATGTGTGCATTAGTATTGAAATGCATCTCTGTCAAATATGTATGGAGACTGTAATCTGTGTTCCATGTTTTCCTCCTGTAGGTTCTGGTGCTGCTCTGGTGACCTGCAGCAGGGAACCTGAATCTTGTGCCCCAGGTACTGATGATGATGAAATGTCTGTAATGGTGCAGGAAGGTGTGTCTGGGTCCACCATTGGTCAGCCAATTGACAGTACACAGCTTTCAACCCCGTCAATGCGCACAGTCATCCTGCCGTTACATCCTTTGTCTCCATTGTCCCTAGGTGATGGACAGTCTGCAGTGGGCATAGATCAGGGTAATGTGGTACCTGTGGTACATGCATCCCCACAAGGCAGCCATGAGCAGGGGCCTCCAATGGTACCACGCAGACAGTCGCCCATGGGTTCTCGTGGGGGCATCCGTGGCCGTACTGCCTCTGGCCGACGTGCCCAAGGAGGTATGTCAACCTCCACTATGTTTTGAATTGTCATGCAGGCACAGGCACGTATGGAAAGGTACACCAGACAGGGTCTGAGGGAGCTGAGAGAATGTCGCACAGCCATGACAGATGGCATGCGTGACGTTGCGAATGCTATCCGTAACTTCACAGATGTCGTTGACAGACGTTGTGGGGCATAGAACAGCTGCTCCACAACCAGATGTCCATGGGCCAGGGCCATGGTGTGCATTTGCGACGTCGACGTGGCCGTATGCCAGCAACAGCACCAGCTGGCAGTGGCCGCGGATGACAACAGGCCCACTCGCGCACCTCAAGTGCCAGCACCAGCCCCAGCAATGCTGGGTCTGTGCTGTCATCAAGACGCCCCAGGAGACCACGTGCACGTGACTCTGGACAGTCCCAACAGGGAACTGTGTCCAGTCAACACACCCCTGCTTCCGATGACAGTACCCAGTCTGGGTTAGTACCAGATACGGCCCGTCGCACCGCTGCCAGGCACAGGTACCATGTCCGTGCCCACAGACACTGATCTGGATGACCTGACAGGTGCAGTCTGTGGCTGTCCACAAAACCCTGTACATGGCAGCCATTATGTGGGACTGTGAGCGTGCTTACACACATGCAGAAACCTAACACCTAGGGCAAACACATACACACACACACTGCACCAACACCGGTCCACCCTGTACTGCTGCCCCTCACAAACACACATACACACACATGTCAATTGGTGTTACCAGTGGCTGGCTTGGGCATACCTAACCCACACCCTGTGCATATGATGACACTGTGCCACCTCCTGCATACTACAACATCGGTGCAGGTAAAGGTAAACACGTTGCTGATGCACAGGGTGACTACATAGATGTGTATAAGTAGTAACATGTTGGTAACTGTTCACTGTTCCAGTATAATTGTGTGTATATCCCAGCAGTCCTGCTGCAGTAACTGTATGACTGTCCTCAATTGTTAAATGCACCCATACTACTTACCAAAGTGTACCAGCTGCACACCATCACATGCTAACATTGACTATGGCAATGCGCATCTTGTGCTGTTACGTAGATTCAGCTATATGTAACTGTTCTGTCACACATGCATTTATACACACCCTGCTACCCACACACATGCACACGCTCACCTGCCATTCCCATTATTTATCACCCTACATGAGTAGCTGTTGATACATGACAGGTACACATTTGAGAAGTGCACTATGTTGTTTACTACTGGCGTCCCCTTCTCTACCTGTACTCACAGGGTGCAGGCAACCTCATCGGTTGAAAGATGTAATGTGCATCAGGTACTGTAGTACCCTGATTGCCACATCAAACATGTTTCCCATAAGGAAATGCACACACAGACACATCCCACATCCACACACTTGCCACATTCAGGCTTCAGAGCACTATCTAGGTATATTTGGGTACATGTACGTGTTACAGTAGCATGTAACACTATACTGAGTACTGGCAGTTGTCTGTTGTCATGTTGTCTGTATAGAATAAAAGAATTGTTTGATTATCCTACCCCGTTTTGTGGGCATTACTTGAAGAAGTGTTACCTTACATGTGTTATTGGTACCACCACCTTCTCTTTTGTAGTTTTGTTTGTATAGGGTGCTATCAACATCACTGCTTGTGAAGGGTAATGACCACCCTGCAGTGCATAGCCCCATGTGGCAAAAGCCACATCCCACCCCATCATTGTGCACACACACTAACCCCACCAACAGTAAAACACATACTTTCCATTTGCAAGATTCAAACCCATATCTAACTGTGTTATGACAGTAGAAACAGACACATTAGCAGAGTGTGCTATTTGCAGTAGTTGGAGAAATCCCTACTAATGCTGTACTTAGAGGGTGCTGACATCATCTGTGTGTAGGAGGAGGGATGTGCACCCTGTAGTGTGTTCTCCTAGTTGTCAAAAGGCAGTTAACCCTCCTAGCATAGTGCACACACATAAACCCCACTCATACTAACACACATATATTCCTTTTGCAGGATTCAAACCCCTACCTAACTACGTTATGACACTGGAGAAAGACGCATTAGCAGAGCGCGCTATGCGAATTACTGGAGGACTTTACTAAAGGTAATATAGTTATACAGTCCTGACATCATCAGTGTTTCAAAAGGGGAATCTGCATCCTGTACTGTACTGTCACAGTTGCTAATAGGGACATTTCCAACACACACATTGATGTGTTTGAGGTTTGCATATGTGGGGGATCCAGTACTCCAGTGTGATGAGTATATGGTTTGATTGCAACAATGAGGGATATACTCCGAGTGGTGAGCTGTTTGTACTCATGTTTGTGATGATCAGGTCTAGTATATCTGCCCCTCTTGTGGGAAGGTTGGTTACCTGTTCCATAGCCAAAGAATGTCTGATCTATGGGAACCCTAGAGCTTGGGTATTGTGGCTTGTGTAATGTTCACAGTCTATGTTTGGGTAGCTGACGTCACCCAGTATGATGGTGTTTGCAGAGTAATCTAAACTGTCCTGTGTCAGCATGAAGGCTGTGTGGGAGTCCTGAGTTTGAGAGGGTGCTGTAAGAGCTCCTCTGTGTCTCTTGCCATGTGGTCCAGGGAGGTACATCTCAGGTTGTTTGCACCAGCATGGACAATGTCTGCCTCATAGCTGTACTTGCTGTGGAGTGACCTGTGTGCCTGTGTTATGTGGCACATGCTATCACCCGACAAGTAGCTAACTGTGACCCTCACCGTGCTCTGTCTGGAGGGCAGCACGTCTTTCAACAGCTCATGTCAAGCAAGTTCACACCCCTCATAAATGATGTGGAAACCTTCAAAGGCCCAAGGCCTGTTGACAATATGGACCAGACTGCAGACACCTCTATAAAGGCATTCTATGGACACATTCAGGAATGCATGGATCATGAAGCCATATATGAAAGCATGACCCATTTCTCCAAAGGCAGATGTCCTGGGTGCCGGACACCAGCCATAAACACACTATACAATAGAAGGATGACGCCACTACATGATACAACAACCTCCCAAATGTGAAGGCACCACTGATGAGTATTGGAAGACAACTACAGGCACCCATATGATTGTCTAAGGCCATCTTTGAGAGAGGGTTCCACAAGCCACTGAGGATAATCACAAGGCTGCCTGTAGTTATGTTAGTAACCTGGGTGGTACTACCCAGATATGCTCAGAGGTAATCCAAGATGTCACACAAAATACAAAACATGCAGACATTGCCATCATCCTAGTGGGCAGGTTCAATGCTGCCTTCTCCCCCCACCACACCAAAAGGGCACATATGTCTTGTGGCACAGTGCTGCCCCCCCTGACATCACAGATGCTCAGGTAAGAGATGCCCTTCCCAAAGCAATAAACACTGCATCAATGGGACCAGACAGTGTCCCAGGCTGTGTCCTACATGAACCATGAGAAGAGCTACACGCAGATATAACACCACTGTTCAATCCCAGCCTTAATACATGGTATGTGGCCAGAGAGTGGCATACAGCAACAGTGGTCCCTCAACATTCAGGTGGTGCCTTCACGGATCCTGGACACTACTCGACCCATATGTCTGACTAGCTTTGTCTGCAAAGCTATGGCAAGGATCATCATGAACCTCACATATCTAGATATTGTGGACCTACAGACATGTCACCATACACAGTTTGGCTTTGTCAATGGCAAATCCTGCCTCTCCAACCAGTTTGATTTCTTTGAAACAGTCACCAAGGCCACTGTCAAGGGGAAGGAGGTGTACACAGCCTACCTGAACCTTGCATAAGCCTTGGATACAATACCCCAGTTGTGCATTCTAGGGAAGCTCACCAGTGTACATATTAACCCCTATGTCACTATGGGTATTGCACAGTGGCTCAAGGGCAGAACACACATGGTAGAATTGCTGGAGCCATGTCAGCCTCCAACCTGGTACAAGTGGTGTCCCACAAGGCACAGCCCTGGGAGCTGTCATCTTCATTATATATTTATCATAGGTACAGGCCAACATGGAAGTACTGTGGCACAGCAAGTCGCAGGTGACTGCAAACCGGACACCATAATCAACTCACCAGCTAACACACGCACCCTCCAAAAGGGACTCTTGGAAACACATGACTTGTGCCACAGCCATGGCCTCAACGTGAATGACAGAAAGTGTATAGTCATCCCCTTTGTCAAACACAGAGTGACCACAACGTACCACATATGTGTTAATCCATTAAGTGCAGACAAAGGAATTATGGACCTTGGGGTACACAGGTTGATAGCATTCTACCATTTGACAACAACATGGACAAAGTGGTGAGGTAAGCATGTAATATGGGCCACATCATCATGGGATCCACATGTAGATCAGGGGTGGACATTGTGCCCCTTTACTCATGCCTCATCATGCCCATAATTGACTATGATGAACCTCTCGGCATGCACCTTACCAGACACCTGCAGCAACTGGAGATACCACATATGTACCTCGACAAGGGGATCAAAGGGCTCAAACAGATGCCACATACTGACTGGTTAAAGTAACAGCAGCTCTACTCAGTGACATACTGCCTCTTCATAGGCAATCTGTGCCTGACATAGAAGGCCAGGTCATACCCTCAGTTAATGGCCATGCTGCATCTCAGAATATCCAGATCCCACCAGGATACACACTGGAAATACTTGAACCTCAGGAGTGATATACACAGGACATGCTGGAGGGGCACATTCACAACTCAGAGGCTCCCTTCATTCCGGAATATTATCCCAATAGAGGTTAGGCAGACTGACTCAGTGACTATCTTCAAGAGTGATATTAATGACAGGATGTGACATTGTAGGGTTACCCTGGGTATCACTTATGTGTCACTGTGAGACAGAGGCACAGTATACTAACCTTGGAAAAGGGCATAGCAAGACAGATTCACAATGCATGTTGAAAGGCACACACATTCTGGCTAGGTGGATACATGCCCTGGGCAGACATCCCTGTACGAACCTATGGACCTATGTATCTTTATCACCATTGTCCCTATGTGCTGTTAATCACCAATGTAATCTCAATACTATGGTAGCATGTGCAAAGGTCAGTTGTCAGTCACCTCCATGGTACAGTTGTGGAATATGTGTGTCATGTAGTAATGTCACAGCTGCCACATGTACACAGTCAACCCTATCCCCTACCCATGGATGTACATCACATGTATGAGATGGAAACACATGGCCAAACTGTGGACTAAGCACTCTGAACCCAGTACTGGCATAACCTGTCTGGTGGCATGAAATACTACAGTGACAGCAATACCAATCTGATGTGGACCTACACGGACAGCAATACAAGCATGGAAACACAACAGGTCAGTTGTGACGCCTAAGGATAGCATCCTGCATGACTGGCAGACATCTCTGCAGCTGGCACACAGGCATACATTAGGCCTGCACACAGCACGCATAACACATAGCACACAAATCCTGTGTGTCAAACAAGCACAGTCTGTACAGCTATACAACACTACTGCTGCAGTTGTGTTAGGTACTTTTATTGTCCAGTACAGTGAGACAATGCTCACCAGGCTGGAAAAGGTGTAGGTCACAGTGATATGCTCATGGGGCACTATGGTTCACCACATAACACAAGCATACAAGTCAGTCAGATGCATGGACACATATGACTCAGTCATTGTCCATGCCACCACAGCTGATGTGGGATGTCCCTCACTGGGATACATGATAGGGAACATGGAAGGGATCACTGAGCAAGTGACACAGGCTGGTAGACCCCTGAGCTTGGTTGGCATCAGACCCTCACCAGGGATTCTGACAAATTACTGAATGCTAATGACTTAGTGTAGCTACAAAACCCTAGCTGAATGGTTCTTAGCATGCAGTCACTGCATTGCTATGGAATACTGTCTTACCACTCCCACAACAGGTGAAAACATGCAGCTCCTGTACATCAACAACATGTAGACTATATGCCCCAGACCAGGTGTGCATCCCTCACTACTAGGCTGATAGCATCTACATCTCACACTGTATACACATCCCACATGCTGCACCTGCACAGAAGACCACGGTCATAATGTTACTCTGTGCAAATACCATGTATTCACATGTGGCAGGCATCACACATGGTAACTATTGAAGGTCACAGATACATATGTGTATTTGGTACACACATACATATCATGTGTGCATTGCCATAACTGGTTTAATCAATGTCTTGCATTATTGTGAGTGACAACCCACACACATGGGCATTCTGTGTGTGCAAAACACACGTGACATGTCTGTAATCAAAAGCCATACATAATTGTGATATCGTTTAGAAAGGGGTATGTGCATCCTGTGGTGTGTTTTCCCAGTTGCCAAAAGGGATGTTTCTTTCATACACACTTACCCCCCTTCACGCACACTTGCCACCTGCTGGATTCAAACCCCTATCTAATTAGGTTATGACACTAGAGATGGACGCATTAGTGCAGCGCGCTATTCACATTAATGGGAGGGTTCCTTTCCCCTGATATACTTATAGGGTGCTGACATCATCAGAGTTTAGAAAGTGGAATGATCATCCTGTGGTGTGTTTTCCCAGTTGCCAAAAGGGATGTTTCTTTCATACACACACACTTACCCCCCTTCACACACACTTGCCACCTCCCGGATTCAAACCCCTACCTAACTATGTTATGACATTAAAGACGGACGCATTAGCGCAGCATGCTATTCGCATTATTGGGAGGTTTTCTTTCCTCTGATATACTTATAGGGTGCTGACATCATCAGAGTTTAGAAAGTGGAATGATCATCCTGTGGTGTGTTTTCCCAGTTGCCAAAAGGGATGTTTCTTTCATACACACTTACCCCCCCTTCACACACACTTGCCACCTGCTGGATTCAAACCTCTACCTAATTATGTTATGATACTAGAGACGGACGCATTAGCAAAGTACGATATTCGGATTACTGGGAGGTTTCCTTTCCCCTGATATACTTATAGGGTGCTGACATCATCAGAGTTTAGAAAGTGGAATGATCACCCTGTGGTGTATTTTCCCAGTTGCCAAAAAGGATATTTCTTTCTTACACACACACTTACCCCCTTCACACACACTTGCCACCTCCTGGATTCAAACCCCTACCTAACTATGTTATGACACTACAGACGGACGCATTAGCAGAGCGCACTATTCAAATTACTGCCAGATTCTTTTTCTCCGATATACTTATAGGTTGCTTACATGATCAGTGTCTAGAAAGGGGAATGAGCATCCTCTGGTGTGTTTTCACAGTTGCTAGGAGTAACATTTGGACCAAGTGTGTGAGCATGCCCAGTTCAGCCTTCCCATGGCATGTTGTGTGAAAGATGTCTCATTTATCTAAGTGTGTGAGCATGCCCAGTGTGGGCTTTACATATGTTGAACTCTGCAGCCCATCACATTTGTGGATGAGTGTGACCTTCAACAAATACCTCCAGTTTATGGTTGTGTGTTCTGTGCCATGTTGTGTAGTTACTGTCCAAATGCTTTTTGTGTGAACAAAACAGGGAGTATACTGTGCCTGCAGGTTTTGCATGGGATACTTTGCACACAATTTTCAACATCCGTTCATACTGACCTAACACTGTAGCACTGTATAGTGTAGTGTTTCAGTACTTTCACTGTGGTGGTCAGTATCCTGGGCTTTAGTCCTATCACCGCTTTACATTTCCATAGTGTGCACAACAGCCTGGTTAGGGTCCAGTTGTGCACATCTGCACAAAGGCAGTGCCTCTACAGACCCTGGTAATTACTGCCCCATAAGCTTAACAAGTGTAGTCTGCAAATCTATGGAGAGGATCATAATTGAGCTCATAAACAAAGATATAGGGGACATGCAGACATTGTACCCATCCCATTTTGGCTTGGTCAGGGGCAGATCATGCCTTTTGTACTGGGTTGACATCTTCAAATTGGTCACTTAGGCCATTGTTGGGGAAAGGCAGTCCATACAGCCTACCTTGGCCTTGCAAACACTTTCAACACAATACCCCACTCAGGTATTGTGGAAAACCCTAACAACTGAAATGTAAACCCATATGTCACAAGATGGGTTGCAAACTGGCTTAAGGACGGGACCCACAGGGTTAGAGTTGCTGGCACTATGTTAGACTCCAGGCTGGTCACAGGTGGTGTCACACAGGGCTCAGTCCTTGGCCCCCATTGTTTGTCATGTACTTCCCAGAAGTACAGGCCAACATGGGAGGACTTTGGCTGACAATGTTTGCAGATGACTGCACACTGGGCACCATGGTGGACAGTGCATCACACACAGATATCCTTCAGAAGGGACT
Organism: Protopterus annectens; assembly: GCF_019279795.1. NCBI lineage: Eukaryota > Metazoa > Chordata > Ceratodontiformes > Protopteridae > Protopterus > Protopterus annectens. The sequence goes on from NC_056736.1 coordinate 126,201,220, forward strand.
CACAGTAACTGATGGCTGGTGCCAGGGCCATGGCCTGAAACTGAATGCAACTGATGTGTATTCATCTCCTTTGGGAGGAACAAAGTACCCACAGATCAATACATAGACAGCAACCCACTGAGCACAGACAACAAATCAGACACCTGGGGACACATGTAGATAGTGACATCTCTTTTGACACCCCTGTTGCCAAAGTGGTTAGGAAGACTTTCTATCTTGCCCACCTTATCATGGAGGGTTTTCCATCAAGATCATAGGAGGTCATTGTTCCACTATCCTTCTCCCTTATCAGGCCCATGATTGAATACAAAGCCCCGTATGGTATGTACCTCACCCAGCAATTGCAACAGCTGGAGACACCCCAAAGGTACCTACCATGAAGATCAGGGTTCTTCAACACATGTCAGATGCTTCCAGAATAGAGGAAATCCAGCTTTGTTCAGTGTCATACCGCATATGTACAGGTGTCCTATGCCTGACATACAAGACTATGTCCAATCATGATTTGGTGGACATGCTCCACTGCAAGCAATCCAAATCCACCAGAGCCATGAGAGCTGAGGATTTGAACCTCAGCACATACATGTATAGGACATGCTGGAGGGACAGAGTCATAACTCAGAGGCATCTCACACTCTAGCAGAGTATCCCAGTCCATGTTTGACAGAGTCCCTCACTGACTCTCTTCAGGAGACATCTGGACAACTGCATTTGAGATGGAGGCACAGACTAGACAGAGGCACAGTCATGTTATTCAATTACGTAAGGGGGTCATACTGTGTCACTACTAAGTCAGAGGCACAATCATCAGAATCTATTCTGTACACTTATTACCAGTATAAGGGGTGGCAATAGCCACATCACTATGGCTAGGCTTATACATGCACTAGGGCAGATAGGCTAGTAGTAGACTATGACACTATGAAACACCGGTGTATGTGTAGCTATTGTCAATCAAACAGTATGATGTGGTTTGGGGGCTTGATATCTCCCTGTATTCCAACATTGTTTTGTCTATTCCTTCTAGCATGTCTAGAGATCAGTTGCTAGTGTCCTCTCCTGCTCAGCTGGTGAACCTGGGAATATTGAGGCAATGTTACACTTGCCTCATGTACACTGACAACCCTCTCCTTCTGCCATAAAACACACATACATGTGAGAGATGCAACTATATAGCCAAAGTGGAGGCTGAGCTCTCTCAACATAGGACTAGCAAGACCAGAGAGAAGGTGAAGGTAACCACACACATCACAAATCCAGTCTCACATGGCACTATCACAACTTAAGATCATACACATAGACACACAGAGACACTCTCGGAGGCTCTGATCAGGATTCTACCGGAATGGCAGTGGCCACCACAGCAGACACTCACACAACTGCCTCCACAGGGCACAGCACATGCAACACATTGACCACAGAGTCGGTGTGCCAAACAGTCACAGCCCTTAAGGCCAAAAACAATGCCAGACACACTTGTCTATGGTTACTCCATAGTCAGACACACTGACATCCCACTCACCAGATCGGGTATGGAGGAGGTCACAGTAAGCTGCCTATCGGGCACTGGAATCCAACACACAATGCAAGCACTCAGGTCACTCAACTGCAAGTACAGGTCTGACCCAGTCATTATCCATGCTGGTGTGAACGACCTGAGATGTACCTTCCTGGAAAGAGACATAGAGGATCCCTCTGATTATGTAGGCCAGGCAGGTATGACCCTGACCTTCAGCAGTATCCTACCTTCACCAAGTATGATGCCACATAAACAGAGACAAGATGATCAGCTGTATTATTTTGCTTAGACTATGGTGTCATTCAAAGGGGGTCCAATGTCTGTCTGCCTGGGACGACATGCTGGACAGGCCACGGTGATTTGCAAGGGACGGCTTGTACCTGTCACCCCTGGGCTTCCGGATTTCAGATGATGCTCTTGCCACCCCCATTGTGCCTTTTTTATGCAAGATTCAGATACTACACCTACCACCCTAGAACACAGTAAAGGAAGGACACTAAGGGTACTGCTGCTCAATGCCAGAGGTCTCAACCTCAAGCTGCAAACACTCTATGCCTTTCTCAGTATGTAGCACATTGATGTCTGTGCTGTGCCTGAAACCTGGTTCACAGCTTCTGACAGCACCCCGGCACTATCAAGTGTTACCTCATATCATGCATTCCGGCACCAGCATCCGGACAACACCAAGAAGGATGGTGGGTGTCCATATTCATCAAGGACACCCTCACCTCATTGTTGGTGGCAACACACGATGCATCGGAGACCATCCAGGTGCCAGTGACCGTAGGCAAGACTGCTCTGCAGTTTGTAGCATGTTACATGCCACCCTCTCAAACTCAGGTACCTCACACAGCTATCCTGCAAACACTGAAGGGGATAAATGTATCTCCAAACACCATCCTACTGGGTGATTCCAACTATCCACATATAGACTGGGATCACTAATCATGCCACAACACTCTAACACAAAGGTTCCATGAGTTCATACACTGAAATGCCATGGAACAACTGGTCCCAATCCCCTCAAGTGGAGGCAACATACTAGAACTCATCATCACGAACATGGGGAAACACTGTTCAACACCAGCAGTATACCCATCATTGGTGAGATCAGATCATGGACTACTCTCAGTGGGAGTCCACATCCCACCCACACCCCAGATGTAAAAACAAACAGTGAAGACCTTCTCAAATGCCGACTTCACATTTCTAAGGACTGGTGTGGTCTCTTTCAAGGCCCCCAAGCCAGCGGACACCATTACCCAAGCCACTGTATCACTTACAAATGCCTTCTACCAGCACCTCCAGGACTGCATGGATCAGGCAATCCCAAACAAAACAAAGACTCTTTGTACCACAGGCAAGCATCCAGTCTGGTGGACCCTAGCCATAAACAAGCTCTACAACACAAGGAAGGAGCTACTACAAGATAGAGCATAATCCGTAGGAGGGAAGACACCCCTGCTCATTGTGAGTAAAACACTGGGTTTCCCCATACAATCATCCGAGGCAAGTTTTGAGAGTAAACCCACTCAGGACTCAAGGGACAATCATGAGGCCTTTTTTGCCTATGTTTGAAACCTGGGAGGGAACTCCCAGATATGCTCAGAATTAGTTCGAATGATGTAGATATCACTGCACCTACAGACATTGCCAACATACTGGCTGACAGGTTCATTGCAGATTCCTCCCCCCCTCCCCCCAACTGGAGGGGTATCTACACCAGAGGATTGTAGCCCCCCAAACATCTCCAATGCTGGGGTGGGAACTGCTCTATCCAAGGCAGAAAACACTTTATCCATGGGACCAGATGGTGTCCCCAGTTGTGTGCTCCATGAACTCAATGAGTAATTACACCCGCAGTTAGGGCAGCTGTTTAATCTTAGCCTCACCTCAGGATATGTGCCCAAGGAGTGGCATATGGCAATGGTGGAGCCACTTCACAAAGGAGGTGCCTCCACCAACCCCGGAAACTACCATCCCATCAGCTTGACAAGCCTGTTCTGCTAAGCTATGGAGAGGATCATAATGGGAATTATAAATGAAGACATAGGGGACTTGCAGACATTGGATACAATCCAGTTTGGCTTTGTCAAGGGCAGATCATGCCTTTTAAACTTGGTTGACTTTTTCAAAACAGTCACCCAGGCCATTGACATGGGCAAGACAGTCCACACAGCCTACCTTGACCTCGCAAAGGCTTTCGACACAATACCCCACTCAGGTATCATTGAAAACATCACCAGCTTAATTGTGAACCCATACATCACAGCATGGGTTGCAAACTAGCTAAGTGACGGAACACACAGGGTCAAAGTTGCTGGTGCCATGTCACACTCCAGAGCTGTCACAGGTGGTGTCCCACAGGGCTCAGTCCTGGGCCCACATTTGTTCAGCATCTACTTTTCAGATGTACGAGCAAACACAGGAGGATTATGGCTGACAAAGTTTGACGATGACTGCAAACTGGGAAGCATAGTTGGAAACCCATCTGACACAGACATCCTTCAGAAGGGTCTCATAGACACAGATAACTGGTGCCACAGCCATGACCGTACATTAAACACTACACAATGAGCCATACCCTTCAGGAAGAACAAGGTTACCACTACTTCCCATCTAGGTGGCAATCCTCTAAGCACAGAGGAGGTTATCAGGGACCTGGGCACCCAGGTTGACAGTAACCTTTTGTTTGACACTCACATTGCCAGGGTAGTTTGGAAGGCCTTCTACATTGGCCACCTCATCATGCAGGGATTCACATCTAGATCAAGGGAGGTCATTGTTCCCCTGTACTCATCACTCATCAGACCAATGATTGCATACAATGCCCCATTCAGAATGTATCTGACCCAACACCTGCGGCAATTGGATGGGCCCACAAATTCCTCAACAGGAGGTGAAAGGGTCTCAAACATATTTCTTATGCTGCCCGACTGAAGGGATTCCAGCTGTATTCAGTCACTTACCGTCTGCTCAGAGGTGACCTGTGCCTGACATACAAGGCTATGTCCAACCCAGAATTATTGAACATGCTTCACCTCAAGACCTCTACATCCATCAGAACTACAATGGCAGGAGACCTAAACCTCAACACAGATATTAATAGGATGTGCTGGAGGGACAGATTCATCACCCAGAGAGTCCCTATGCTGTGGAACAACATCCTGGTACATGTGAGGCTGAGCACCTCACTGGCTTCGTTCAAGTGAGATCTTGACCAATGGATGGGAGATTGCAGGTATACCCCAGAGATAACCTCAGTATCACTGATGACAGAGGCACAGCAAAATAATGGGCATATTATCCATCAACTTGAAGGGGTGGCAGAAGCCACAAAACTCTGGGCTAGGCTTATTAATGCCCTAGGGCAGATAGCCTAGTATGAACCTATGAACCTATGCACATAGGCCTGGGGCAGTTCCTGCTATTAGGACAGTGGTCTGCAGCAAGCTATATAGTAGTAGTGAGTTGTAGCCATTGGTTTTTGACCATGGCTATTCCATGTTGCTTCTTGTTGTGGTACAAACATGGGTGTGTGGTTATCCATGCTATTTTTTGCTAGTCACCCTCATTTTGTATCTTGTTCCATGTTTTTGCACATGTACATCACTGTATGACGTGTGACCTGGTAGTGTCAGGGTGCTGATGTGGGCTTTGACCCTGTTTTCCATTACAGCACTGATATCTACATTCTCTATACTGTGTGTGTTTACACTGCACACATCTTGATGTTTATACTTCTGGCATTGGGTAGCATTACATCTAGGTTCCTATCCCTTGTGGTACCCATGAGGTGGGTTTGTGTTTTTGTGGTTTATGATTCTTGAGGGTGGATGTTAGTTGGGGTCCTCAGGTGTGCATGTGGTACATGATATTACATTACTTAACACATGGTATTCATGCCTCAGGTGGTGCTGCAGGGCCACCTCTGTCGGATACACATACTACACTCCCTGTACATGTTTGGCAGCAGGTTGTGTCATGTTAGGCATCCCTGTTACTGTATGAGTGAGTCAGAGCGGGTATCAGTCCCAGTGTTCCTACTGACCAAGCGTATGTGCTATACGTTGCCTCTTTGCCAAGGCCAGGGCATACTGGGCACGCCTCCTTCTGCCTACTGGGACAAGGTCAGGTTGTTCCTCCTCCGAGTCACCCCTGCCTGTGGTGGCCTTGGCAATGGTGGGGGGATGTTTGGCCCAGCCCTGTGCTGGTCCTGCTGCAGCTGTTTCCGCAGGATCATATTATGTAGCATAGCACATATCATGATCATTTGGGTACATGTAGTTGGTGTGTACTGCAAGGCTCCACCAGATGTGTCCAGACACCGGAACCGTGACTTGAGCAGCCCAAACACACGCTCTATGATATTACGTGTTTGTGCGTGTGCCTCATTATGCCGTTCCTGTTCAGGTGTGTGTGCATTTCTGATGGGTGTCATCAGCCACGGCTCAAGTGCATAACCTGCACCCCCCCACTAGGTGTCCGTGTGGGAAGTCCCCATTGGCAAATGATTGGTACAGCTGCGTCAGATGCCAGATATGGGAATCGTGGTAGCTCCCAGGGCAGCCAGCACACACATTCATTATTATGCCCTGGGCATCACACACGACCTGGCAGTTGATGGAGGGGTATCCCTTGCAGTTAATGTAGGCTCTACCCCGCTCTCCTGCTGGTGCTTTGATGCGTATGTGCGTGCAGTCTATAGCACCCAGTACCTCAGGGTATTCCGCTATTTGCTGGAAGAGACGCATATTGCTGGCCAATACCTCACGGGCATTGGGGAAATATACATGATCACTGACATGTGCTGACATGGCATCCAGGAACTGGTGTAGTACCCTGGAGGCTGATGCCTGTGATATCCCCATCATATCGCCAGTTGGTCTTTGGAAGGTACCTGTTGCTAGTATTCTTAGGCCAACACATACCTTGGTTTCCACTGGGATGGGTTCCCCTCTGTTGGTTCTGTGTGTGAGGCGTGGCCTGCACAGCTCAACAATCTGCTGCAGGAGCTCTCTGTCCACTCTATAGCGCTCTACTATCTCCAGCTCATGTAACCCATGGTAGGTGACCCTGGGCCTGTATACTCTTCTCCTTCTCCTCACTCTGGGTTGTCTGTCAGCATCTGCATTGTCACCACCCTCAGCAATTCGCCTATGCCTGATTATAATAGCTATGGCAGCCCCTAGCATTTCTGCTCTGAGTTCAGCTTTTTCCAGTTTTCAATTCTGATAGCTTAGTTTCTGGCAGTATCTGTTGTGAGAAATAGCCTGCACTGCTCTTTGCAGTGTTTTAAGTGCTGGGTTGGGCTTCTAGTCTGCCTGTGTAATTGCCTGCTTCTAATTGTTTCCACCAATTAACTCCAGTAGTATCTTCTGGCAGTTTCCCTGGATTTTAGTTGTTTCCTGTTTCCTTTCTGTTTCCTGAGGGGGAGCAATGTGCACACCAGCTTAAACACGCTCACAGTCACTTAAACACGCGCACACATCCCTACACGGTGTTACACGCACGCACACATCCTTACACGGTGTGAACTAGGCTGATTCATGCTAAAACGCGCGCACACTGCCTTACACACATGCACGCCCGCGCAAACCATTGTAAACGGTTTGCAACACGCTCCCACATGTTGAACCTGCCTTACACACACGCACACGCGCGCATGCACGTATTTCAAGAAACTTTGAGTGTAGGGATAGCGTATACCCTCAATTTCTTGACTTTCCTAGTGTTCTGTTGGGACACACCTCCCTCCCTGATGTCTGTCTGTCATCTGTTACCATACATTGCCCTCCAATCTGGTACATTTATTGCTATCATTCCCCCCCATGATGTCACCTACCTCTTACTCAGTTCCTCCCCCGTCTCTAACTCTTACACTACTCAGACAGTGCTCATTACCTATGTGACAGTGTGATTCAGTATTGTAACCCTCATTTACATAGGATTGCCTAGTAATGACTAGTTACATGTCTTACACGGAGCTTCCCCCCTTGACAACCACTAAACGGAGGCCATATTGTTTTTGGTCTGCAAGTCCCTCCATTGACATTCAATGTAATACATAAATCCCACAATTGTGGGCTTATAAGCTTCATTTTTCAGTTTTAGGTAGCGCACCCCGTTTGCGCGGGTGTGCGCTGCAGTTAAACCCAAAAATCCCGTGAAAAAAAAAATTATATAACTTATTTTTGCAACAGTTTTTCATGCCAATGGCCACATATTTGGCCATTGGCATGCTTAATGCAACATATGCACCCTTTATTTGGAGCTGACATAGCTCCGTTTTTAATTTTGCAGAAATGTACTCAGTTGTCAGCTGAGTACATTTCTGCAGCTAACACGTCCGTTACATGGACTGGTTTCTGCTTCGTGGATCGCTCAGATACCTCATTTGCATATCTTTGAGCTGCAAATGAGGTATTGAGCATTTCCACGCCCAGTCCGTGTAAGAGACGTGTTAGCTGTCTCTTACACGGAGATTTGGGCTGTTCCTGAATCAGGAGGCTTACACGGAGGCTTACACTACTCTTGAACTCCATGTAAGCCTTCCTGAATCTGGCGGTTTTTAAATATCTATTTAAATCCAGCTGTATTTAAGGTCTGATGTGGCTATATACGAAAGAGCTTACATCTTGTGTTTTATACATTTTGATTAAAAGTGTTCATTATTTTCAATATATTTGTTTTTTATGACTGTTTTGACTGTGGTTTAGTTTGTGGTTTTATTTTGGATTTGTATTTCATTGTTTTTACTCAACCACACAGTATTTATTCCCACCATCATAATTTACATATTTTTGGATACGAATATCAAAATATCTCAAATTCTTTATACAAATACCGTGTTAACTTGTGAAAAATTAGATAGCTATGGTGCTCTCCCACCACCATCCTGCACATTCCATAATAAGTCCCCCATTGTTGTTTCCTCTGCCTGCTCCCTATTTTCATCACTATCCTATTAACCATATTTCAAATCTTTAATTTTGTCAAAAAATAGACTCACACACCACACATACATAGCCAGAATTGGTACATAAACAAAACTCTGTTTTTGTCTGCAGCATTTTTGTGATGCTTGACAATAGGTATCAGTGCTAAGTGGCAGTAAATGACAAATCCCATCCTATGGCAAAAAATGACAAATTTGCTTTTGGATGCATTCAGATGCTGCTCTTCATGCTGTTATGCTTTTCCCTCCTATGTAACCAAAAACAATACTGATAACACTATGTGGATACAGTCATGATATTTATAACAGACTCCAGAGATTAATGTACATCATATGGGATGTTTCAGCTTTCATTACTGTTGTGATGTCAGATGTGCACATACTGTAGTTCCTTGCTACATACTTTTCTCATGGTCTCTTCAACTAACTAAAATATGACTTCCTCTGAGAGAGTGCAAAGATAATGTTCAGATCTAAAGAATGTCGAGTAAGATTGACAGGTATTTGAGTTCGGCACTGTGAATAACATTTGTTATATTTTTCTTTCCTACATTTACCTGAAGTAATTGATAAACATAGTATTTCCTCACCACTATCCTGCTTATTCCTTAATCAGTGTACTGACATCCTATCCCTGCTGTCTCCCTGTTCTGAACTCCTTACTGTAAACAGCATGACATAGTTACAATAATAATGCCAAACAGATGATTCACACAACATATGCATGGGCAAAAATGACTCAAAGCTGCCATTGTTATATATTTCTGTACTCATCATTTGTGCAAAGCTTGGCATTGAGCAACAAAGCCCAGTACTACTTCCTGTTCTAAGTTAAAACAACATAATTATGCATGAGCTAATGCTTTGCCATCAGCAGGACAAATAAGATTGACAGCAATGTGCCTCAGTAAACAACTGTGGCAGACTGAAAGTACTGTCATGGCTTCTATTACTTGTGTATGATTTATTGGCTTATTGCATTCAAGATTTTAGGAGTTCTTTGTAATCTGGCCTTCCTACTTCATAGTGTAAATATCTCTGGCAGTGACACATCTTACCTTTTAGTACAATTGCAAGCATACTTGCAGAATATTATTAATGAGTACAATGGGTATGTCTTAAATGTATTGTCTGCAATTACCTTGCACACTGTGGACACATCATAGAGACTTGTTAAAGATCCAAAAAAAGAACACACAAGCCTTTCAATTACCTTGAGATAAACAATCAGGAATGCATGGGTAGCACTCAACTTTCACAAACCATTTGGCTGCTCAATACACCTTAATGTGACAAACATAGACATCATTCACATCATACAATTAATGTGAATTATGTGATGCATAACTTATTGGTACAGTATGCCATAAGTTGAGATCAACATATTAATGTTTTATTTATCTGCCACACTGTACTGCCCATTCCCCCAAATATATGTCATTTAAATTACAATTATGTGCTGCCCAACACCTGTACTAAGACTACTTCTGTGGCATCACTGATTAATACAGCATTCTACAGAATGTGCACTTGGGCATGGAGGTGTTCAAATCCAGAAATTGCAACATGTTTGAGTGTATTAGCAAACACTTACAAGAGGAGTTAGATGTTATGTGTACACTTCCTCTCAGTGAAAATATATATACAGGGAGAAAGCTCTCCCCACTCTTTCATACTCTTTTAGGTCAAACCGATGTATTACAGCACAATGATGAAGTCATACCTTCAAATGTGTGCTGTGTGACCTTCGTAATCAGACACTTTACTGATGTGAGCAGCTAGGCAGGGGATTGAAATGGGCAATGTATAATTCCTGTATGTGTGTGATAGAATATTGCGGGCATGACTGGATTTTTCAACCATTGGTGATGTACATGGTAAAAGGATTTTGACCCCTCAAACAACATTTCATGGAAGCCATAACAATTAAAAAAACACTGCTTAAATCATCCATTCAAGTGAGTGTGTTTTGAAAATTCTAATATGACTTCTGCTCTGGCATGAACAGTTAATGCATGGCTTCATAGAGTGTGGACATAGTTAAGCAGGTTTTTAAATCCAACAATGTCTAACTGCTGCAGGTTGTATTACAGATAATTAAAATAGGAATGGCTGAATCAGAAGATATGACTGGATATATTTAACCTAGAGGTAACACAGGGTCACAGGATCTTGATCTCTTATACCCCCTTTTAGGTGAGCTATATGGATTCATACACACCCCAAAGTCATCCATTCAAGTGTCTCCTTTCTGACATCTCTACTTATGATTTCTTTCATAGCATGTGGCTAATGCACTGTTCTATAGATTGTAGAGCTAAATAGGTAGGGGTTCTACACTAGTAATGCATGTAAGACAATACTAACAGAGGGGTCTTGCTCAACAGATGGTGATACAGTTGATTCAAACTTGTGTGAACACTGATATGGCTAAAGTATTTTGAGCCCTCGAATGACATTTTACTATAGCAATAACCATTCCAACACCCTACTGATGTAATATGCTTTATGGCAGTTCAGCTATGATTTCTTTAGTTACATCAGTGAAAGAGGCACACTTTGCATTAAGATAGGCAGATGTTCATGCCTGGTAAGGCACCGATATTGAGAATGTAATAGAATGCTAGTAGGCAGGCTTGACTTCAAAAAATGGATGTTTACAAATTCACGTAGTGAAATAATTTACAACTTGGAGAGAATAAGGCCAGCTTTTTTACTCATATTTATGCAAGCCATATGCATTCAAACACAGTGCTCAAGTTATCTTTTCAAGTGTGTGTTCTTTTTGACAAGTGAGATATGATTTATTGTACAATGTCATCAGTTAGTACACAGGTGAATAGAAACTTGAAGTACATTGCACATGTTCAAGTCCTGTGGTAAGTGCATTTTATTATGTTAACAATATAGTGGCGACAGGCAAGAATGGCTGGTACATCAAATCTTGATGTGTGACATGCTACGTAGTGGTCACAACATGTCATAGAACCTCTGATACAATATATTGTTAAGTTTTTGTATGGGTGGGTGACAGTCATCCAGTAATTGCGGTATTCCTTATGAGCATGTTCAATATAATGATAAAATCATTGCATTTTCTGTTGCATGATGGTTAGCACAAAGCACAGTAAATAATCAATGCTGATGGCTAGTTATTTCCATTCATATTTTGTGGCAAGTACTGCTCAGAAATTGCTTCCAGAAGCATGGCCATGGTGACTGCCATGTAGCGGTGGTAGTGGCTGATGGCTGGAAAACACCATCAGAATTATAGGACAGTTTACAACTGTTGTATGTAAACTCTAGCAATTTCAACAGTTCATCAAAAACCTGATGGTGATGTTGTAAATGTCTATAAGGTATGTTGCATGTTGTGATCCAGGTATTATTGTGTGTTGCCTAATGCTAAATTCAGTAGACGTTTTTCAACATAGCAAAAATCTTGTAGAATTGTGTTTGCCATAGTGTGTTAAATGTGTATGTGTGGCATCAGTAGGTAATGTACATGCAATACAATGCTTACATAGGTGCACATGCTTTCCACTGCAATCATATGAAATATTGTTTTTTACTGAATACATTTTTATTGATTTTCAGAAACATAAACATATATGTATATCAAAGAAATATTTACAGGCAAAGCTTAAAGTTGAGAAACAATCCCAAAAATAAACATTACAAAACCAACTATTTACATAGGATGTCTATACTTTGTTTTTTTAATGTATCTTTCAATAAGATTATAATTAATTAATAACATAAAATCATTTGAAATAGTTCATGCTGCAGTTGTCCTTATACAAAGATGACATCAGCCACTCTTGTTGTTGTGTCTTTCGACTTTTCCCAGTTAGGGGTCGCCACAGCAGAACTCCGGTCCGCTAATGATTGGCAGTAGATTTTTGCATGCCGAGTTGCCAGCCCTGATGCACAATCTTCAATGAAGGTACGCCCATTCACACATGTCTCCACACAGAAGATGCTTTAGCTGAGAATCGAACAGGACAACGTCTTACTGTGAGGCGACAACGCTACCGCAGCACCACCACCACAGTATTTTTTACATCAGCCACTCTTGTATTGTGATTAATTTTGTCAGTTCAATTTCTCAAAGTATTTTGGGCTTCTAATACCTTGAAGGGAATGGAACCCATATTATGTCAGGGTACAATTAAACTTCATGAAATGAATACTGTCTCAGTCTTTGATGTTAGCTAAGATTAATCATCTCAGCACCCACATTACAGCCAGAACATCTTCCTTCTGTAATTCAGATCGAGTTACAGCTATTGGTAGCATACCTTAGTATGACTGTAAATTATTTTTGTTAGACTTGTTGCTCTTACTGCAATTAGAACTGAGTATCTCTCTTTCACAATGCTTTCATTTTTGCTTGCAGTTCCTTTGTTTCCTTTTTTCAATATGACTTTATTTGTCTCTGCATTGAAGACACTGTAATCACTGGGTGTAGCGATTTCAATAATCAGTGCCATCTTGTTTCTTTTTTCATGAACTGCTATATATTTTCACACATCTATTTTTTGAACTTCAGGTAATAGGTGATCCCCTGTGATATAAATGTCATCATTCTCTACAATGTTTTGAGGTTCATGCTCCCAAAGACTATCAGCTATCCCTGAATTGTAGTGTTTGTACAATTCCCATTGCAACAGTTTTACCACATTATTATGCCATTTAGAATACATGCCTCCTGTCATGAGTGCATCACACCCAGCAACAAAACTTGTGATTGTTTTTAGTTCTTTTTCACAGATACTGCATTTGCATTCCTGCTTTATTCCAAAATATTTCTGCTAAACTAAATAAAGATGCCATTTCTGACTTCTTCTCTTCATATTTTAAAACTTTCACTATGCCTGGATCTAGTGAGGTCAACAGATATGCATGCAGTCCCATAACTCCAGATCTATAGGTTCATAGGCGATATCTAAGCTAATGACTTGAGCCCTTACAAGCCTAGCCAATATAACCCAATTTTACCCAATATATGGCTCCACAGAAGCAAGAAAATAACATGTGTTTGAGCCTATACCTTGAGTATATTACAGATTGCCTCTGTCCATAACAGACATAGGTGCTACTCCAGTTGTGAATTTATGATTCCCTATCCATTGATGCAAACTGTGTTTGAAGAGGGTCAGGGAAGGGCTCTGCTTAATGTGACTAGGAATCCTGTTTGAAAGAAGGGGCAATCTCTGGGACACATATCTGTCTCTCCAACCTGTTTTGTTTGAGTTGCTGACTAAGTGCAGATCCCTAGATCAGATGACACTCATGCTGTTTGACTGGTGAATGTGTAGCAGTTCTGTCAGGGCTAGATTTATAAGTGCATTGTAAGTCAGGCATTCTTCACTCCTTATTAATTGGCAGAAGACAGACTAAAGGGGGAGGACTTTTAGTCTCTCCAGATAGGACATGTTTTTTGTAGAACCAGCAAAAGAACAGAGGTAAGGCTCCAGGCTGTACAAACGTTTATTATAAAACACAGGACACAAGTGCTTTCACCAAATAGGCTTCTTCAGGTGTACTAACATAAAGTACTTGCATATCTATTTATACTAATCATTCAATTGCTTCAATTAAATTTTTAAAGACATATTGTACTTAAAATATAATATACAGAAAAACATAAAAACAGTATAGTGTGTTTATGGAACACATATAAAAACACATTTAAAAATACTTTTATAATATATACATAACAATGACTCATTTACGTAATGGTTTATTTTTCAGTGTGGGCCTTAAGGGAATATGCTCATTTAAACCATGTCCCTTTGTTGCCCTTAACCTGATTATCCACCTAGCCTCTAAAGCTTCAATTTGTGTCTTAATATCTCCTCCTCTTATGTTTTCAAATATCCTTCCTATAGCCCTAAATGAGAAAATATGTTGCATACTAGTATCCTTAATATGCCTGGCAAGGGCATTAAATGAACAACCTTTCCTTATATGATACAAGTGTTCCCTAATCCTAGCTCTAAAAAAAACTATCATTTTTGCCTATGTAGAACTTCCTACAAGTTCTATATGTGGCAAGATAAACTATACGTTGAGAGTCACATCCGGCATTAATAGTAAAAGTAAACGTCTCACTAGTATCCGGATGCTGAAAATATATACTAGTATCAATAGAACTACAGAAATTGCACCTGCCACAGGGTCTAGTACCTTTAATAGTACTTGATATAAACTGTTCTTTAGGATAACATAACTGTCTGCGTAAGGATTTTTGATTCTTAAAGGTAAACTGAGGGTATGCCCCTATATATTTATTTATCTGCATATCAGAAGTTAAAAAAAAACAGTTTTTATTAATAATGTCAATATAATGCTTAATATTCCTGGAGTAGCTAAAACAAGTTCTAAGGGTTTACGGATTCTGGACATGTTTCAAACTCATCTTATCTGCCTTATGTTTAGAGAAATAAGGCTTGGCTCTGCTCTGTCTTAATTTCGTTATGGTTTGCATACCTTGATTAATCAGGTGGGGATCATAACCTCTTTCATCAAGCACATCTTTTGTCTTAATAGATGTTTAGTAAAATCATCTACATTAGCATTTAATCTGGAAGCCCTTAAAAATTGATTCTGTGCTACATTCTTAAAAATAAAATGTGGATGTATGCTGTCTCTTCGTAATAAGTTATTAACACAACATTCCTTCCTAAATAACTTAACATTCAAACAACCATTTAAGTCTTGTAGCACAGTGACATCCAGAAATTTTACCTCCCTATAAGAGTAGTTTACAGTGAACTTCAAAAAACTAGTAGTGGTGTTAATATATTCAACAAAAGTTAAACATTCATCAATCGAGCCCCCCCAGACCAAGAAAAGGTCATCCACAAATCTACGAAAGAATTTTATGTTATTTCTAAACTCATTACTCTCCACTGATAGTCAACAACAAAAAGAAAATAAGAAGTATTTAAATAAGGATTTTTCTGGGGGGCCATACTATATCCACAGCCTAATATTTTAAGTAAATAATTTATATGGACAAGACAACATAGCAACAGTAACAAAGAACCACAGTGGAATATCCCCTTTTGAATTGTTATCCATGGGTTAATAATTTGCCTTTTGTTATGGCTCAGCTGTAAAATGTTTTCCCACTGTTTCATGGTCACTATAATGTAACTGATCAGTGCAAGGTGTATCTTTTATATCTGTAAGAATTATTTTAACAAGGAATGCAGGATGCTATTAAATGCTTTTTTGTAATCTATCCATGTCATACTTAATATTATACAATGACCCCCCCATTAATATTCCAAAACATGCACACTGATTGGTCAGCATGCACGTTGTAAATCAAAGACTTATACTTATGGAAAAATGTTTCCATTAGTATGTCTTTTTTTTTTTTTTTTTTTTTACAGCAACGGAGAATGCAAGATCTTTTCAGGCTTGTTGGTTGTTGGTGAAGCACCCACCATGAGGAGAAAACGCTGAGAGAAGAAAGGAGCCACTTTTGAGACTTTAAGTATTTTTCTTCTGTTTATTTGCTAAGTTTTTCTGCATAGCCACCTATTTTGAGCATTTTCTGGCTTGTTAAATTTGATTTCTGCATTAGTAACTGTATTTAGAGCACAACCTAGAGCTGTTTACTGAATTTCCTGTTTGCACTTATTTTTAAAATCGTTTTTTTCTCAAAACTTGCATTTTATCTGTCTTTTGCCTAGCACTCTTGTGTGGGGTCATTTACTGCACTGTTATAACTTGTTGATACTTGTTAACCTCTGCTATCTCTGAAAAAACAAAAACAAAAAAATCTTGCTTTTTTCCCACTTTTCTGAGATTTAAAAAAGTTCAGTTACAGGCTTGCTGTTCTTGAACTGTTTGTAAGTTTCTGTGAGGCCATTTTTTGCTTGGGCTAAAGGAAAGTCTCTCTGTTGATCAGTGGCAGTGACAAACATTGAGCAGCCTGCCTGCCCCTGTGGGAGTGGTTACTGACTTGAAACTGTAGTTTTATTGGCCATTTTGGGTCAATTCCAAAACTCCTTCATCTTCCTCTCTTAAAACCTGGTTGCCTCATGGTTTTGGTGTCTTTTCAGGCTTGTTGGCTGTTGGTGAAGCAGCCACCAAGAGGAGAAAATGCTAAGAGAAGAAAGGAGCCACTTTTGAGACTTTAAGTACTTTTCCTCTGTTTATTTGCTAAGTTTTTCTGCATAGCCGCCTATTTTGAGCATTTTCTGGCTTGTTAAATTTGATTTCTGCATTAGTAACTGTATTTAGAGCACAACTTAGAGCTGTTTACTGAATTTCCTGTTTGCACTTATTTTTAAAATCTTTTTTTCTCAAAACTTGCATTTTATCTGTCTTTGGCCTAGCACTCTTGTGTGGGGTC
Source organism: Protopterus annectens (assembly GCF_019279795.1). Taxonomy (NCBI): domain Eukaryota; kingdom Metazoa; phylum Chordata; order Ceratodontiformes; family Protopteridae; genus Protopterus; species Protopterus annectens. Next base: position 126,218,071 of record NC_056736.1, read on the forward strand.
ATTTACTGCACTGTTATAACTTGCTGATACTTGTTAACCTCTGCTATCTCTGAAAAAAAAAAAAAACAAAAAAAATCTTGCTTTTTTCCCACTTTTCTGAGATTTAAAAAAGTTCAGTTACAGGCTTGCTGTTCTTGAACTGTTTGTAAGTTTCTGTGAGGCCATTATTTGTTTGGGCTAAAGGAAAGTCTCTCTGTTGATCAGTGGCAGTGAAAAACATTAAGCAGCCTGCCTGCCCCTGTGGGAGTGGTTACTGACTTGAAACTGTAGTTTTATTGGCCATTTTGGGTCAATTCCAAAACTCCTTCATCTTCCTCACTTAAAACCCTCTTTTGCGCGGTCTTGCGCATTTTTGTGCATAGCGCAAAAGCAGGCAGCACCACCTAATTGGGTTTAAACTATTCCTGTCTCCACAAAGTCTGCTCTTCACTTTTTCCCTTAGAACTACTCTATCTCTCAATTTAAACACCATATTCTCATTCTAAGGCCCTTCACTGGTCCAATTAAGTAATCCTACAAGTTAGCACTATTTAACCATAAGCACTACTTACTCATACTCTCTACGATTACCCTGTCCTCTATTGGTCCATCTTAAATTCAGTTTACCTATTACTCTAGCATGTCCAAAGGTCAGTCAATGGTTTCCTCTCCAGTCCAGCTGGTGAATCTGGGAAATTTGAGGCAATGTTACAACTGTCTCATGTACACGGACAACCCTCTCCTCCTCCAAACAGGTTCAAATATATGTGAGAGATGCAACTATTTAGCCAAACTGGAGGCTGAGCTCTCTCATCTCAAAACTGGTGTAACCAGTCAGGAGGAGAAGATAACTTCACACAACACATTTCCAGTATCACATAGTCCCACCACATCAGCGAACCAAACACATAAATACACAAAAACATACTCGGAGGCTCTAAATAAAAATCGACCTAAGCAAAAGAGACCTCCAAAGCAGACATCCAAGCAAACGCTACCTCAAAACAAAACACACACAACACATAACCCACAAAGTCAGTGTGCCAAGCAGCCACAGCCCTTAAGGCTGAATAACACACCTGATACTCTTGTTATAGGTGACTCTATTGTCAGACACACTGACGTCACGTTCACCAGGCTGAATAAAGAGAAGGTCACAGTGATCTGCCTGTCGGGTGCTAGGATCCGACACATAACGCAAGCACTCAGGTCACTCCAAAGCAAATACAAATATGACTCAGTCATTGTACATGCTGGTGTGAATGACCTGAGATGTACCTCCCTGGACTACATGAAAAGAGACATAGAGGAGCTCTCTGATCATGTAGCCCAGGCTGGTATGACCCTGACCTTGAGCAGCATCTTACCCACACCTAGAATGATGCCACAGTACAAAGACAAAATGATCGATTTTAACAATTGGCTAAAACTTTGGTGTCATTCAAAGGGGATCCAGTGTCTGTCAGCCTGGGATGACATGCTCGACAAGCCACGTTACTTCACTAGGGATGGCTTGCACCTGTCACCACTGGGATTTCGGATATTGGCAAAGGCTCTTGCCACCCCCATAGTGCCTTTTTTAGGCAAGGCTCAAAAGTCAAACCCACCCCCGTAGACAGCACAAGGAACAAGAAACTAAGGGTAATGCTGCTAAACGCCAGAAGTCTTAACCTCAAGATGCACACACTCAAAGCTCTCCTCAGTATGGAGAACATCGATATCTGTGCAGTGACAGAAACCTGGTTCAAGGCTCCAGAGAGCACCCCAGCACTACCAGGCTATACCTCATATCATGCTTTTCGGCCCCAAAACCTGGACCGAACCACAAAAGGAGGGGGAGTTTCCATATTTATCAAGGATATCCACACCTCCAGGTTAGTGGCATTGCACAAAGTATCGGAGACCATCCATGTGCAACTAACAGTGGGCAAGACTGCTTTTCAGTTTATAGCATCCTACAGACCACCCCCTCAAAGTCAGGAATCCCATTCGGCTTTCCTGAAAACATTGGAGAACATGAAGATCTCTCCGAACACCATTATATTGGGCGACTTCAACTACCCAAATATTGACTGGAAGCACTACTCAAGCCCCAGCACCTTAGCCCAAAGATTCCTGGAAATTATAAACTCAAATGTTATGGAACAACTAGTCACCACTCCCACAAGAGGGGACAACATACTAGACCTGATCATTACCAACATGGGGACTCTATGCTCCACACCAGAAGTATATCCCTCATTGGTAAGATCAGACCATAAATTAATTTTACTGGATGTCCACATCCCGACCCCACCCCAGCCCAGAAAACCACAGTGAAAAACTTCTCAAAAGTGAACCTCTCACTTCTCAAAACCAAAGTGGAATCCTTCAAGGCCCCAGGGCCAGTGGAAACTACAGCCCAAACTGCAGAATCCTATATAAATGCATTCTACGGACATCTCCAGGAATGCATGGATCATGCTATCCCAAACAAAACCAAGACCCAATCATCCAAAGGCAGGCGTCCAGTCTGGTGGACCCCTGCCATAAATAAACTGTACAACAGAAGAAGGAAGCTACTACATGATAGAGCAAAATCCCTAATAGGGAAGGCATCTCTGATCAGTACTAGCAAAAAATTACGATCCCTGATAAAATCCTCCAAGGCCAGCTTCGAGAGAAAAATTGCACAGGACACCAAAGACAATCATAAGGCTTTTTTCAGTTATGTTTAGAAATCTGGGATGCAACTTCCAGACTTGTTCTGATTTGATTCTAAACGACAAAAAATACACTGAACCCACAGACATCGCCAATATCCTGGCAGACAGGTTCAGTGCAAACTTCCCCACCCCCTCCCCCCCAAAAGAGCAAGTATCTATCCCGGCAGAGGGCTGCCTCCCAAACATCTCAGATGCTCAGGTGAAGGCTGCCCTCTCCAAAGCAAAAAACACTGCTTCCATGGGACCAGATGGCGTCCCAGGTTGCATCCTACATGAACTACAAGAGGAACTAATCCCTCAAATAAAACAGCTATACAATCTCAGCCTCACTACAGGATATGTGCCCACAGAACGGCGTACAGCAACAGTGGTCCCACTCCACAAAGGTGGAGCCTCTACGGACCCTGGAAACTATCGCCCCATAAGCCTGACTAGCTTAGTCTGCAAGGCTATGGAGAGGATCATCATGGATCTCATAAACAAAGACATTGGGGACATACAGACACTAGATCCTACCCAGTTCAGCTTTGTCAAGGGCAGATCCTGCCTTTTGAACCTGGTTGACTTCTTTGAAACAGTCACCAAAGCCATAGATGAAGGGAAGGTAGTCCACAAAGCCTATCTGGACCTTGCAAAGGCATTTGACACAATACCCCACTTGGGCATCATAGATAAGCTATCCAGCTTAAATATAAACCCCTATGTCACAAGATGGGTCACAAACTGGCTCAAAGACAGAACCCACAGAGTGAGAGTTGCTGGAGCCATGTCAGACTCGAAACCGGTCACAAGTGGCATCCCACAGGGTTCTGTCCTGGGACCACTCTTGTTCGGTATATACTTTTCCGAGATACAGGCAAACGTGGGAGGACTATGGCTCACCAAGTTCACAGACGACTGCAAACTGGGCGCCATAATCAACTCTCCAGCTGACACAAACATCCTTCAAAAAGGTCTCACAGAGACAGATAACTGGTGCCAGTGCCATGGTTTAAAGCTAAATGCCAAAAAATGTATAGTCATACCCTTTGGCAAAAACAATGTGCCCACAAATTACCACAAAGGCGGAAACCCATTAAGTACAGAGAAAGTTATTAGGGACCTGGGGACCCAAGTTGATAGCAATCTCTCCTATGAAAACCACATTGCCAAAGTGATTAGAAAGACCTTCTACATAGCCCACCTCATCATGAAGGGTTTCACATCCAGATCAAGAGAGGTGATCGTGCCCCTTTATTCATCCCTCATCAGGCCCATCATAAAATACAATGCCCCTTTTGGGATGTACCTTACCCGACACCTGCAGCAATTAGAAAGACCCCAAAAGTATCTCACCAAGAGGATCAAGGGTCTCAAACAGATGCCATATGCTGCTCGGTTAAAAAAAGTCCAGCTCTACTCAGTTGCATACCGCCTACTTCGAGGCGATCTATGCCTGACATACAAAGCTATGTCAAATCCAGAATTAATGAACATGCTCCACCTCAGTAAATCTAAATCCCTTAGAGCCACATGCTCGTGGGACTTGAACCTCAGCACAGAAATAAATAGAACTTGCTGGAGGGACAGTTTCATAACCCAGAGGCTCCCTTCGCTCTGGAATAGAATTCCAGTTCATGTGAGGCAGAGCACCTCACTGAATCTTTTCAAGAAGAATCTCAATAAGTGGATGGGGGATCGTAGGTTTGTCCCAGGGATTACTCCCGTGTCACTATTAGACAGAGGCACAGTAAACTAAACCTTAAAAAGGGCACATTATACTCAAATCAAGGGGTGGCGTAAGCCATACAGAATCGGGCTAGGCTTATAATTGCCCCAGGGCAGATAGCCTAGTATGAACCTATGAACCTATGAACCTATTGCTTTTTTAGAAACTGTCTCGCTATGTTAAAGGAGTTTAACATAGCGAGACAGCTTTAAAAAAAAGTAACAGATATCTTCCTTTTTCCGTTGCTTTTTTTAAAGCTGCCTTGCTATGTTAAATGGGTTTAACATAGCGAGACAGCTTTAAAAAAGCAATGGAAATTATCTGTTGCTTTTTTTAAAGCTGTCTCGCTATGTTAAACTCCTTTAACATAGCGAGGCACTTTGTAAAAAGCAATGGAGATCTTGCTTTCTCTGTTGCTTCCACCCACAGCTCTGATGTACTGCGTAAGCATGCATATGCGCAGTACAGCAGAACTGCCACAGAATACCAAACAGCTGCAGAAGGGCAGCACAGTGGCATTATACAATGCCATTATTTAAGAAAAGTAAGTTTTTTTTTCTTAAATAATGTCATTGTATAATAGCAATAACCCACTTCTGGGTGCGGGTAATGCTGGATTTACCCACGGTTGTCTTTGTTTGGCCACTTGGGCTTCACCCTCATGACCAAACCACACCAACTGTGGGTAATTCCAGCATTACCCACAACCCGGCGTGGGTTATTGCTTATTATACCATGACCGCTGAAAAACGTGCACGCTGATTGGCCAGCGTACCTGTTGTAAATCGAGTTATACTAATGGAAAAAGGTCCGGTCGCCCAGACTTTTTTCCATTAGTATAACATGTTTTTTTAAAACACTGTCTCGCTATGTTAAATGGGTTTAACATAGTGAGACAGCTTTAAAATAAGCAACGGAGATCTCCGTTGCTTATTTTAAAGCTGTCTCGCTATGTTAAACCCATTTAACATAGCAAGACAGTGTTTTAAAACAACGGAGAAAGCAAGATCTCCGTTACTTTTTAGTGTTTGCTATGTTAAATGAGTTTAACATAGCGAGACAGTTAAAATAAGCAACGGACATCTCCGTTGCTTATTTTAAAACTGTCTCGCTATGTTAAACTCATTTAACATAGCGAACACTAAAAAGCAACAGAGATCTTGCTTTCTCCGTTGCTTTTGCCCACAGTTCTGATGTACTGCGCAGCGCAGTACATCAGAACTGCCGCGGATGCCAGACATCTGCAGAAGGGCAGTAAACAGGCATTATACTATGCCATTATTTAAGAAAAGTAATAGTTTCTTTTCTTAAATAATGTCATATAATAGCAATAACCCACGCCTGGGTGTGGGTAATGCTAAATTACCACGGTTGGCTTTGTTTGGTCCCTTGGGCTTCGCCCTCGGGACCAAACCACGCCAACCGTGGGTAAATTTAGCATTACCCACACCCAGGCGTGGGTTATTGCTATAATTCTTCTTCTTTTCAATATTAATGTTATAGCTTTATTTAGTAACAAATCATCCTTTGTTCAATATGACTTTCTTTTATTACTTTTTTATTGTATTACCATAATTAAAATTTTTACCAAATAACTATAAGCTGTCTGCATCAATTCCAGTATATAACTTGTATACTTTTGGAAGGCAAATTAAACAGTGCATACCAGGATTATATGCAGTTCTTTGGCTGACTTATAAGTTCACGTTTATGGAGGAGTATTGTTTTTCTTGTTGTTAACCAGATTGGTGTCTGTTCAGGATACATGTAAAATTATTTCTTACTCAGGGCTAAATCTTTGTGTATAGATGTAAATACTTTTAGCCAGAAGTTAGGTACTGTGGCTGGGATTGGAGTTTCTAATTAGGAGCTTTTTGTAATTTTGTCTCAATTTCTCTGGCCATCACTTCATCCTATTTCAGATCATCTACATTAGAACTCCGTACTGTTTCCTTTAATTTTTCTATTCATGTAGTATCTTTGTTATCTTCAACATGATGTTCGTTTCCCCAAACAGTGTCTAGTTTTACGTTTTTGGTGGTGGTTCCATTCATTTTTCATTTCGTCCTAGTTTTCCTTTATATTTATCTACATATCTACTAAGTGTTTTTTTTTTGTTTGTTTGTTTTTTGTTTGCGCTGATATTTTCAGATGTTTTATTGACAATAGTGTATAATAGATCCTGGTCTGTTATGATACTCTGTGTTCCTTTTATGTCTATCTTTCTACTTATTTTTGATTATATTTTCCTTTATTTTATATTTTTCTAACAGTGATACTTCTTGTCTTAATTGCTTTAGAATGTTCTCTATTCAATACTTCCATGATGGCATTCTACTTGTTCCATTTCTTCCTTTCCTTTAGTACTATGTGCTTCTGCGGTAACAATGTATCCACTATTGGTTTAGCTGCATAGTAACATATCTTGTTTATGTCTATTATATCACTTGTATTTCTATGAACAGTCCTGATTACTATGCTGATCTGTTTCACTACTCTACTAACATTTTGGGTCTTATTTACTTTCTGTAATCTGTTTCTTTCATCTGTCATAACATGTCTATCCATCTCTATTAAATCAAGCAGGACTTCACTTACATCATTCTCTTCTGGAATGAGAACATCTTTTTTATTTTCTGTTTTCTGAAAGTATTCTAGAAAAAGTTATAGAACATTTCCCTGTGATATATCCTCTTCAAATATATCCTGCTTCATCTGCTGTTCCTCCATTTAAGAACTCATTGGTCCATTACTCCACAACATTACCAGTGTCAGAGTTGCCACTAATTCCTGCTCCTTCGCTTGCTGTGCAACTTCATCTGATTTTTGTACCAGTTTCCAACAGAATGGTCCAGAGTACCACCATATGGCAAATGTTCTTTAGATGCCTCCTGCTCCACTTGCTGCTCATTCTTGGACCCATTGCTCCATCATGTGCCAACATTTTATGTGTTGAATTTTCCACATTAAGTCCTTCGCTTCACAGATAATTCATAACTTCAAGTTCTATTTGTTTAAATTCTACCATACTAATTCTTTTTTTTTTTTTTGCATTCCCCATTTGTTTTCTTATTTTTTGCATTGTAAAACTTTCCATATCTGTATGTCTTTGCTTGTATTTCTATTCAAATATCTTTGGAGCTGCTTTTCTGTATTGATTAGTTTGGCTTTCTCCTTTACATAAATATTGCAACATACCAGAATTCTTTTTATTTTCCATGTCCATGTTTCCTTTTTATACTTTTCAATTAACAATGGGTTTTGCTCTTTATATTTTCACATATCTTCTGCCATTTATTTTTCCTGGCAACCCAAAGTTTCTTTATACATATCATTTTTTTAATGGATCTGTTGTATTAATGAATACAAATGTTTATTTGTAGCTTTTGAATGTTTTTCATGTGCAAGTATTTTTCTTTCCACTAATTTCTCTCAGTCATTCTACATATCCTTTATATGGACATTTTGGATTTTTGTGTGATGATAACAATACATAATTTCTTCAGTGTATCCTCAAGACTCTGCTTTATCATCTTTAGGACTCTTTTTTTGGACTGTCAGTTTTTGGTGTTTTTTCTGGACTTCTTCCTTCTGCCACAGGGAGGCCATCTTCTTCCTAAGTCTTGCCTATCCCTGTGGTAGAGATGTTTCCATGTCAAATTTTAAAAGAGGAATAATTAAAATGTGTCCCACCATTAATTTTGTTTTTTCTAGACGGCTTTCAATTGTATGCTTATATGTACCCCATCCCTCTTCCTCGATACTCATGAACTGTTACAGGCATTGAATAATGTCCAAGATCCTCATTATATGGTAAAAAAAGCTTGCAGCATTAATTTTTCAGTTACCATACTGTGTTAATGCTGATGTCGTTTGTGGCAAAGATGATGAGTGTATATCTTTTTTCTTTTTTTTGTTTTTCATCTCTTAGCTCTTACGTCCATTAAACATTTGGTGTCCAGTGGTGGTGCAGAGCATTAATAGCATCTGTGAGAGTAGGAAGGGTAGATTGTTGGAGTCCTTTCTAATGTCATTAATGCACACTATTTAGAGTATGTCTGGGTTTAATAGCCCTCCACAATTAACACTTTTTATTTTTTTAATGTGCCTTTAAAGTATGCTAGTTTCCTTGTTGTCTAGTGGGTCTACTGGCCCTAAGTGCCTTTAATTCACAATCTGCCAGAGTTCTCCTTGATATGTAATGTTTCCTCCTGATCCATGTTATACTTAAGTGCCATTAAGGCATGAGATGTAAGCAGAGCTGGATTCAGCACTAGGTGACCGAGGTAAGTGTCTAGGACCAGCTGGCTTAGTAGGTCTCCAGACATGACATTAAACAAACTAAAGAAAGTAAAACTATTCTCTGTAGTATAATTAAAAAAGAAGAAATAGAGCTTTTTCTCCTTTGTAGTGTTTCCTTCATGCTTGCATGCATCTTTTCAAGCCAATATGAACACATACAGAACAGTGCACAAGAAGTGAGCAACAGATCATAGCTAGGGGTTTAACTAATGCATGAGCTTTTGGACTTAGAGTTTTATTTTTAATCAAGCTGCATTGTTTTAAGTAATGCAGAACTTGAACTGTCAGGTGACTGCATGTGTGTGTCTGTAATACCCTAGTTAGAAAGGGCAGGCTAGTTAATTGTCTTGCTTAGACTCAAACCCTGTACTTTGGCTACAGAAGACAAGAGCCTTAATCCTCTACACCAACTACCAGATCCTTACAGAGAGATTTATAGTCTTTTTAGAATACAGACAAAGTTTATAGTCATTTAGAAGAAAACTCAATTAAGGCAGTAGAACAAAAGGGCAATAAAAAGTCATATGGAACAAAGGATCATTTGTTGTTAAATAAAGTCATAGTGGAGAGCTGTTAAAAAGGGTAAGAATCTAAGTATGGCATTGACCGACTACAAAAAGGCAGTTGATAATATCCCGCATTCATGGATAAAAAAGTGCTTAAAAATGTATAAGATACAACCTTCACTGATTGACTACATTATAGTGACCATGAAACAGTGGCAGTCCACTTTGCAATTAAGCCATGATAATGGACCAATTATTATCCCACGGATAAAAATTCAAAAGGTGATATTCAAGGGTGACTCTCTGCCACCACTGTTATTCTGCCTTGCCCATATCCCATTATGCTGTCTACTCAACAGCTTAGGCCATGGCTAAAATTTGGCTACTAGAAAATAACAAAGTGTAAAGACTTCTCATCTTCTGTTTTTCAATGATTTAAAACTGTATAACTCATCAGATGAGTAACCAAAAGTATAACTGCAAGTTGTCAAAACTTTTTCACATGATATACGAATGTCGTTTGGTCTTGATAAATGTGCAAAAGCAACCTTTAAAGCTGGAAAACTGCAGCACCTGGAAAACATCAAGTTGGGACAAGAATGTCATATAAAAGAGCTTGAGCAAGAGAGAGTGTATAAATATTTGAGAATTGATGAAGGACCAACAACAAAACATGAACAAATGTGAATAAATCTTAGTAAGGAATACTTTAGAAGACTTAAATTAAACCTGAAAACAGCATTATAAGCTATAAACCAATTTGCTCTTCCTGTCCTAACTTACAGTTTTGGAGTGAATGACTGTCCCTAAAACATGTTGGATAGATTAGATAGGAAAACAGGAAGGATGCTTCATGCTCACCAAATGATTTAGAAAAATCAATGCATACCAAAATTATATCTTCCCTGTTCTGAAGGATGAATGGGCTTCCTTAAAATTTATTACATGTATAGATCTGAAATCATGGGACTCCACACATATCTGCTGACTTCACAAGACTCAAACATGGAGAAAGTTTTGAAATACGAGGAGAATAAATGGGGATTGCACAAACATTATGGTACTGAAGTGGCTGAAAAACATTGGAAACATGAGCCACAAAGCATCATATAAAATTATAAAGTTTACATCACATGGGATCACCCGTTACCAGCAGTTCAAAAGATAGATGCTAGAAAACCGGATGTAGTGGTCCATGAAAGAACGACAAAAGTAGCATTGATCATTGAGATCGCCACAGCCAGTGACTACAGTGTCTTGCATACAGAAAGACACAAAGTCATAAAATATGAGGATTTGGGGATGCACAAGCCAGTGCATTTCTTTGTGCCGGTCCCAAGCCCAGATAAATGGGAAGGGTTGTGTCAGGAAGGGCATCCTGTGTAAAAATTCTGCCACATAACTTATGGTGCGAAAATTTCATATTTCCATACCGGATCGGTCGAGGCCCGGGTTAACAATGACCGCCAACAGTACTGTTAGTCAACAGGGTACTGGCGGAAATTGGGCTACTGTTGGCCAAAGGAGAAGAGGAGGGTGAAGGCATGCCCGAAGGCAGGAAGAGAGGAGGAAGGTTAGGAGTGTAGCAGTGAGGGTAGGAACTTTGAATGTTGGCAGTATGACTGGTATAGGAAGAAGGTGATATAATGGAGAGAAGGAAGGTTGATATATTGTGCATGCAAGAGATCAGATGGAAGGGAAGTAAGGCCAGGTGTTTAGGAAATGGGTTCAAATTGTTCTATCATGGTGTGGATGGCAGGAGAAATGGGGTGGGGGTTATACTAAAGGAACAGTATGCCAAGAGTGTTTTAGACGTGAAGAGAGTGTCTGACAGAGTGATGTTTATGAAGCTCGAAATTGATGGTGTAAAGATGAATATTGTCAGTGCATATGCTCCACACGTTGGGTGTGCGATGGATGAGAAAGTGAAATTTTGGAGTGAGCTGGATGAAGTTGTGGTGAGTGTACCCAAAAGTGAGATACTACTGATTGGAGCGGACTTTAATGGACATGTTGGTGGAGTGAACAGAGGGGATGAGGAAGTGATGGGTAGGTATGGTGTTAAGGAGAGGAAAGCAGAAGGTCAGATGGTTGTGGATTTATAAAAAGGATTGACATGGCTGTGGTGAATACATATTTTAAGAAGAGGGAGGAGCATAGGATGATGTACAAGAGTGGAGGAAGATGCGCATAGGTGGATTATATCCTATGTAGGAGGGCCAGTCTGAAGGAGATTGGAGACTGTAAAGTGGTGGCAGGGGAAAGTGTAGTTAAGCAGCATAGAATGGTGGTCTGTAGGAAGACGTTGGTGATCAAGAAGAGGAGGAGGAGTGTGAAAGCAGTGCCATGGATTAAATGGTGGAAGTTAAAAAAGGGTGATTGTGAAATGGAGTTTAGGGAAGAGTTAAGACAGGCACTGGCAGGCTATGGATAGTTACCGAATAGCTGGGTAACTACAGCAGAACTATTAAGGGAGACTGCTAGAAAGGTGCTTGGTGTGACATCTGGACAGAGGAAGGAGGACAAGGAGACCTGGTGGTGGAATGAGGAAGTATAGGAGAGTATACAGAGAAAGTGGCTGGTGAAGAAGAAGTGGGATTGTCAAAGAGATGGAGAAAGTAGACATGAGTATAAGGAGATGAGATGCATGGCAAACAGAGAGGTGGGGAAAGCTAAGGATAAGGCGTATGGCGAGTTATATGAGAGCCTGGACACTAAAGAGGGAGAAAAGGACCTGTACCAATTGGCTAGACAGAGGGACAGAGCTGGGAAAGATGTGCAGCAAGTAAGGGTGATAAAGGATAGTGAGGGAAAGGTACTCACAAGAGAGGAGAGTGTGCTGAGTAGATAGAAAGAGTATTTTGAGAGGCTGATGAATGAAGAGAATGAGAGAGAGAGAAGGTTGGATGATATGGGGATAGTGAATCAGGAAGTGAAACAGATTAGCAAGGAGGAAGTAAGGACAGCTATGAAAAGGATGAAGAATGGAAAGGCTGTTGGCCCAGATGACATCCCAATGGAAGCATGGAGGTGCTTAGGAGAAATGGCAGTGGAATTTTTAACCAGATTGTTTAATGAAATTTTGGAAAGTCATAGGATGCCTGAGGAGTGGAGAAAAAGTGTTTTGGTACCTATCTTTAAGAATAAGGGTGATGTGCAGAGCTGCAGTAACTACAGAGGGATAAAATTGATCAATCACAGCTTGAAGTTACGAGAGAGAGTAGTAGAAGCTAGGTTAAGAAGGGAGGTGATGATTAGTGATCAGCTGTATGGTTTCATGCAAGGAAAGAGCACTACAGTTGTGATGTTTGCTCTGAGAGTGTTATTGGAGAAATACAGAGAAGGTCAGAAGGAGTTGCATTGTGTCTTTGTAGACTTGGAGAAAGCATATGACAGGGTGCCTAGATAAAAGTTGTGGTATTGTATGAGGAAGTCGGGAGTGGCAGAGAAGTATGTAAGAGTGGTACAGGATTTGTATGAGGGTAGTGTGACAGTGGTGAGGACTGCAGTGGGAGTGACAGATTTGTTTAAGGTGGAGGTGGGATTACATCAAGGATCAGCTCTGAGTCCTTTCTTATTTTCAGTGGTGATGGACAGGTTGACAGATGAGATCAGACAGGAGGCCTCGTGGACTATGATGTTTGCAGATGACATTGTGATCTGTAGTGAGAGTAGGAATCAGGTTGAGGAGACTCTGGAGAGGTGGAGATATACTCTAGAGAGCAGAGGAATGAAGGTCAGCAGGGCTAAGACAGAATATATGTGTGTAAATGAGAGGGAGGGTAGAGGAATGGTGAGGATGCAGGGAGTAGAGTTGGTAAAGGTGGACGAGTTTAAGTACTTGGGATCAACAGTTCAGAGTAATGGCTAATGTGGAAGAGAGGTGAAGAAGAGAGTATAGGCAGGGTGGAATGGGTGGAGAAGAGTGTCAGGAGTGATTTGTGATAGACGGGTACCAGTAAGAGTGAAAGGGAAGGTCTACAAGACAGTAGTGAGACCAGCTATGTTATATGGGTTGGAGACAGTGGCATTGACAAAAAGGCAGGAGTCAGAGCTGGATGTGGCAGAGTTAAAGATGTTAAGATTTGCACTCGGTGTGACTAGGATGGATAGGATTAGGAATCAGTATATTAGAGGGTCAGCTCATGTTGGACAGTTTGGAGACAAAGCAAGAGAGATGAGATTGTGTTGGTTTGGATATGTGCTGAGGAGGGATGATGGGTATATTGGGAAAAAGATGCTAAGGATGGAGCTGCCAGGTAAGAGGAAAAGAGGAAGGCCTAAGATACGGTTAATGGACGTGGTGAGAGAGGACATGCAGGTGGTTGGTGTGACAGAGCAAGATGCTGAGGATAGGAAGAAATGGAAAGAAATGATCCGCTGTGGCGACCCCTAATGGGAAAAGCTGAAAGATGATGATGATGATGATGATGTAGGTAGAAATAAGAGCAATGAGGATGAAAGATACCCAGACAATTCCAATAGTAATAGGAGCAATGGGGTCTTATAAAAAAGAATCTACAATCATATTTAGATATGTTACCAGTATATGTGACCCTATATGAATTGCAGAAGGAGTCATTACTGGGCACATTCCGGGTGTTGTGAAGAGCACTTTTGGCTGAGATCAAAGATTGAAACAATACTAATCCCATGAACTTTAATCGTACTTTGACTTAGGAATGGGGTCCATTCCTGTCATGGTATTAGAAACCCAAAAGATTTGGAGAAACTAAAAAAGAGAGAGATTTTCATTAGAGCCTGTTAAAATATTCTGAAATGGGTACTTTTGTCATTATTTGTTCATATGTTTTGTTTCACTGAAATGAAAAAAAAATGTTCAAACCTACAAATTTAAAATGCACTCTGATAAATGCTGTTGTATTAAGCAAAAAATACATTCACTCAGCAAGGTAAATCAAATGTATTTAACAAAAAATACATTAACTCAGGGAGGTAAATCAACTAACAAATGCATTTTTCATGATTCTAAAAATGAATGCAGGGAGCCCATGGTTTAAAAATAACCCATTGTCCAATGTACACTTAATCTGTCATTGGCCGGGCACATTTTCAATGAGTGTGAGGTTCAGTGCAGTTTCAGTGAATGTAAGTTCAAAGAAAGATAAGTTAACTTTTGTTTATGCTAAGTCTGTTTTCAATCTGCAGCTGTTTTCTTTTGCAAATGGCCATCAGTGGTTGTGCTATGAAGTCTGAAAGCAATGTTAGTGCAGCAGGCAGCATACTTGCCTTTGGTACAGAAGGCTGTGGTTTCCTTTCCCAGACCATGTAGATGGATTGTTGACACTGCAATACAGTATAAGTGGTAGGTTGTTCAACTGAACAAGTTGTCCTTCAGATGAGATGTTAAATAGAAGCCACATTTAACTGTATTGATGGCAGGTGCTGTAAGATATAGTTTCAATGAATTTGAGTTTCAAAGAAAGAGAAGTTAACTGTTGCTCATGCTAAATCCGTTTTCAGTGTGCAAATATATTGCTTAGTAAATGGCCATCTTTGTTTGTGTTATGAAATTTAAAAGCAGTGTTAGGAATGAGGCAGGTATCAAACTGGTCTTTGGTGCAGAAGGTTGTGTGTTCTATTCCCACACCATGTTGCTAGATTCTTGATATTGCAGTACAGTATTAGGGGGTGCTGCACAACTGAGCATGTTCCCCTTCGGATGAGAAGTTAAATAGAGGCCCCATATACCTGTATTGATGGCAGGTTGTATAAGATCTTTTACATCTACCTAAGCAATTAAAAGGAGTAGTGGAAGTTCCCAATGCCCTGGCCAAATTTACTGTAGTAGTATAAATACCACCAAGGGTCTCACTTGAAAAGAAGCTGCTAGCCCAGTGGGACTAACCTGGTCAAAGGATAAATAAATTAAAACATTTAAATTAAAACCACATCTTTATCTTCATTTCAAAAGTAAAGAAGAAAATAGCTTGCACACTGATATTTTTAAGCAGGTTTATGATAAATGGAGGAAAGAGACAAGTAAATGGATACCAGAATGGTTACTGGTGGGGGAGCTCTACCAGTACTCTTCCTAGTGCCACATTTGACCATTATCTGGCTCTGAATGCAAGAGTACTCCCTGATGTCCAGCCTCCAATTTTCATTATGACTAAGTGCTATTAAGGCACTTCATGTAAGAGTCCCCCCTGCTGCCTAGTGTTTCCTTCAGTCCTTGTTATGTTTAACTGCCATTTATTTTTCAAAAATTTCTTTATTCAGTTTTTCAAATAGAAATAGTAAAATAAAATAAAATAAACTTCCATTATACACATCATTACAAATGGAAAAACATGCATTTACAATACATACAAACAATAACAAAAACAGCAACAATCTATATACATTATGTACAAAGAAGTCACACTAACAGCCAACTTGTTAGAAAGCCAATCTTAAGTAAGAAGAGAGGATCTATAAGTACAACCAGTAATGGGATATTGCCAATGTCAGGCTGGAAAGAATAAGGAAAAAGAGAATGTTTCCTGTATATGGGATATATCCTTATGCAGTCAGCTAATTACCAATAAACCAATAAAAGGAAAGTTCAGATTAAAATTTCCTACCAGCTCCTTATAATCAGAACATCTTTTCTAACATGGAGTAATATTATATTTTTTACCTCTTAAGGATGACATGCAGCAAGTATTCCCAATATTTGCAGTAATATTTATGTTTGGTGGTTATGTATAGTAATTTGTGGGAAGAGATGTATTTAACGGCTAAGTTGTTGAAGCCTTCGCATGAGGGGGTGGGGGTGGGGGGCAAGAGTCCAGTTTTTTGAGATGTCGGATTTAATAAGAACATAAATTGTGATGAGGACGTGCTTTAGGATTTTCGGAAGATTGTTTGTATTAATGTGTATTATAGCCGTTTCCCATGACAGGGTGCTCTTTTCGTAACCCATCTTTTCAAGCCTAGCTTTTAATGAACACCATTGATTATGCACTTTGTTGCACTCCCTCATAACATGAATGATATCTGCTGATTGACTAGGACAATGCGAGCATTTAGGTGAGTGATTAGTATTGAATTTATTATTTTTTTGTGGGGTGAAATAAGCTTCTTTAGTAATCATTAGTTGGGTATATAGTAGCTTTTTCAATGGAATAAATTTGACCATATTTTCAATGGCAGTCTTTATGTTTTGCTCATTAACTTGTTGGTATTTCCCTTGCCAGAATGCAGAAAATAATAGAGGATTCTGACATTTTATATCCATTACCAGCTTATATACTCGAGAAATAATTTTCTGCTTAATCATCAGGTTATTGGGAATTAATTGAGATAGATTTACATCCCCTATAACACCGTTATCTGGCATGAATTTGGCATTTATAAGATATTGCAGTGAATTAAGAATGCTTACATATTTCTTTGGAAGATTAAGTTGCATTCTAAGTTTTGTTATATTGTATTCTCTCCAGTTATTGATCTCCCAAACTGTAAGGTCCCTTAATAAAGGATACCCTTGTATATTTATAAGTTGATCATTTATCCTGAAATTAGGATTAAGGAGAAGGGGCTGGGGGAGGGAGAAGGTCTTAGATAGTTGTAGTGAATTAAAAAGCTTTTGAGTAGTTGCTACCATGTGCCTAATGACTGGATGTAAATTCGTTGCATATTCAGACTTTTGGTTTAAGCACAGGGTGTTAGAGATCTCCCAAATAAAACCAAGACCCAATCCTCTGAAGGCAGATGTCCTGTCTGGTGGAACCCAGCCATAAGCAAACTATAAAATAGAAGGAGGAAGCTACTACATGATAGAGCAAAATCCCAAAAAGGGAAGGCATCTCTGATCAGTGTTAGCAAAAAACTACGGGCACTCATAAAATCGTCTAAGGCCAGCTTCGAGAGAAAAATTGCACAGGACACTAAGGATAATCACAAGGCTTTCTTTAGTTATGTTAGGAACCTGGGTGGGAATTAACAGATATGCTCAGAATTAGTCCAAAATGACAAAAACTACACCAAACCCACAGACATTGCCAACATCTTTACTGACAGGTTCAACGCAAACCCCCAACCTCCCCACCAAAAGGGCAAATATCTATCCCAGCAGAGTGCTGCCCCCCTGACATCTCAGATGCTTAGGTAAGAGCCGCCCTCTCCAAAGCAAAAAACACAGCATCAATGGGTCCAGACAGTGTCCTGGGCTGCATCCTACATGAACTCCAAGAAGAGCTAAACCCAAACATAAAACTACTGTTCAATCTCAGCCTTACTACAGGATATGTACCCAAAGAGTGGCATACAGCAACAGTGGTCCCTCTCCACAAAGGTGGTGCCTCAACGGATCCTGGAAACTATCGCCCCATAAGCCTGACTAGCTTGGTCTGCAAAGCTATGGAAAGGATCATCATGGACTTCATAAATAAAGATATTGGGGACCTACAGACACTGGATCCTACCCAGTTCTGCTTTTTTAAGGGCAGATCCTGCCTCTTAAATCTGGTTGATTTCTTTGAAACAGTCACCAAGGCCATTGACGAGGGGAAGGTGGTCCACACAGCCTACCTGGACCTTGCAAAAGCCTTCGATACAATACCCCACTCGGGCTTTATAGATAAGCTCACCAGCTTAAATATAAACCCCTATGTCACTAGATGTGTTGCAAACTGGCTCAAGGACAGAACCCACATGGTTAGAATTGCTGGAGCCATTTCAGACTCCAAACAAGTTACAAGTTGCATCCCACAAGGCTCAGTCCTGGGACCTCTCTTTTCGGTATATATTTCTTGGAGGTACAGGCCAACATGGAAGGACTGTGGCTGACCAAGTTCGCAGATGACTGCAAACTGGGCGCCATAATCGACTCTCCAGCCGACACAAGCATCCTCCAAAAGAGCCTCATAGAAACAGACAACTGGTGCCAGACCCATGGCCTCAAGCTAAAAGCCAAAAAGTGTATAGTCATCCCCTTTGGCAAAAACAAAGTGCCCACAAATTACCACATAGGTGGTAATCCATTAAGTACAAAAGAAGTAATTAGGAACCTGGGGACCCAAGTTGATAGCAGTCTCTTATTTGACAACCACGTGGCCAAAGTGGTTAGAAAAACATTTTATATAGCCCACCTAATCATGAAGGGATTCACATCTAGATCAGGGGAGGTCATCGTGCCTCTTTCCTCATCCCTCATCAGGGCCATAATTGAGTACAATGCCACTTTTGGGATGTACCTTACCAGACACCTGCAGCAACTGGAAAGACCCCAAAAGTACCTCACCAAGAAGATCAAAGGGCTCAAACAGATGCCATATGCTGCCCGGTTAAAGAAACTCCAGTTCTACTCAGTGGCATACCACCTGCTCAGAGGCAATCTGTGCCTGACGTATAAAGCCATGATCAACCCGAAATGAATGGACATGCTACACCCCAGAAAATCCAAATCCCATCGAGCTACACGCTCGAGAGACTTGAACCTCAGCACTGAAAAAAATAGGACATGCTGAAGGTACAGATTCATAACCCAGAGGCTCCCTTCACTCTGGAATAAAATCCCAGTCCAGGTTAGGCAAAGTCCCTCATTGACTCTCTTCAAGAGGAATCTTGATGAGTGGATGGGAGATCGTAGGTTTACCCCGGGTATCACTTCTGTGTCACTGTTAGACAGAAGCACAGTATACTAACCTCGAAAAAGGGCATAGCAAAATTCATTTAAAATGGGTGGCAAAAGCCAAACACACTCTGGCTAGGCTTATAAATGCCCTAGGGCAGATAGCCTAGTATGAACCTATGAACCTATGAACCTTGATATCTTGTGGTTCTCCTAATTACCATTATGTTTAACTGGTGTTATGGCATGAGATGTAAGAGTTCACCCTAGTGTGCAGTGGTTCCCTCAGTGATGCAATAATGTTGCAGGATTTACTACTTAGTCTAGGGAAATGTGCAGGTATGACAGTACCCTCTACTACCCGCATCTCACACACACACACACACACACACACACACACACACACACACACACACACACACACACACACACACACACACACACACACACACACACACACACACACACACACACACACACACACACACACACACACACGCATGCATGCACACACACACACACACACACACACACACACACACACACACACAAACACACACAAATACACACATGCCTAACCTATCTCATCACTTTCCTCCTCTAATGCATCCTCCCAGGCAAATACAAACACTCCCACATATACTCACACATGCAGCTCATTATTTACACACATGCACACACAGTGCCATCACTGTCTGTCTTCTAAAATCCCCGATACTTACCTCTGTCATAGTGGATGAGCATGAGCTTTTGGCAGTGATCATTACCATTAGCATCCAGGAGCACCCATGTAAATTTAAACTGTATCACTTGGTTGCATAAATGCCTTACCATGGGCAGTTCTGAGGGAGAGCACATGGCTAATTAAGCATATGACTATCCCTGGAAATGCTTCATTATCATTTAGCATGGGTACAGAAAAAGCCACTCACTATGTTGCACATCTTCAAGGTGCAGCTCAGTGGTAAGGCCACTTTACTGCCCTAAATGTGCTGTAACATAGTTCTTCAGTTGCTTATTCTACTGCCATGCTATCTTAAGTTTAAAAAAATTATTAAGAACTACTCAAAAGTAATCATACTACTTCTGTCCTTACTTATTTTATCTCACCTACTAAAACATTTACTTTCATTTCATAGGAATATTAATTTCTGTCTACTATGCCATTATCTCTTGCAAAAAAACTTTCTAGAAGGCATCCTGCTAAAGATGTTACTATTTTTTACCAGAAATTTCCTTTGACTAAGGTAAACCTTTTCCAATGTAAATACCCACTTTGCGCTTTTATAATTATTTAAATTATTTAAATAAAAATATATTGTTTTAATGTTTTGCCATTAAATGATTTTATTGTTTGGTTTATGCTTTTCTAGATAAGGCAAGTCATAGACTATCCTATATATATTATGGATGTGTTGTTTCTCTGTATTTTCTTAGCATCCTCTGCAAGTGGGCTTCACCTGTTGGTTAACAAAGTATATATATATATATATATATATATATATATATATATATATATATATACACACACAATGTGCACACAATGTTTAATATAATTGCTTGCATTATATTGATTCATATACACAAACTGTGATAATAACAAGCAAGGCATTGGAAACTTAACAATGTTTCAAACTTGTATAGAGGTGGGCATAGCATACTGTGTACAGTTTTATACTAGAGCAGATATGCTAGATTTTGATAGCATTTGTTTGAGAGCACTCTTTACAAGTATGAGTTTTGCAGTGTTAGGTAACTGTTTAGTGTTGCTAACATTACTTCATGAAATGATTTTTCCTTTCAGATGGTCTTATGCCATCTGTGTTTTGAGGGACTTTGTATTCTCAGGATTCTGCCTTTCACATTAACTAGTGAAGTGCCTTTATTGGATTATCTATTTATACTGTAAATCGTGCTGAAGTGTTGTTCCTCTTGGACAATTTTTGGTTTCATGTCTAGTTACAGAAGAAAATTGGTAGTGCTGTAGGTGTTCTGCTTGTTCAAGGTTTAACTTCAGCTATTTCTTTCTGAAAGGCTTTGATTTCTAAATTTAGCTTTTAAGTAATGTTGCATAGAAGGTCAATCTATAAGAACAGCAGCTTGCTGCATTTATTTGTTATACACTGATACTGAATTGATTAGATTTAATTGGATTTGATCATTCTGCCACTTCCAGAAACATCACAGTAGTATTTTTTATTTAGCCCAAAACTATATTTACTGCTAATCTGTTTATACTGTTTACTCTCTCCTAGTTTTGTTAGTTTTGGATGTTCTTCCTAGTAAAAGCAGAATATTGCTGGTGCTCTAAATACTATTCTTTTTGTTAAAAATTTATATTACAGTTGCCCTTGATAACTGAATACAGCATTTAAGAGTATATTTTAAATTGTGCTGCATAGAAGGCCCTACTGTTCTATTTGGATTGAAAGCATTGGATTGAATTTATTTCCTACATATTCCTATTGGATTGATCAGTTTTAACCAGATTTAACCTTGCTAGTAATATCAAATGCATAAGAGAAGTGTTTCATATTTCATCTAATTCTGTGTGTGAGTTTTAAATGTGCACTTACTGATAATCTGTTAATAATGTTTGTTGTACCAGAATTTTAGTCATTTAGAAAAATAATAATACATTTTCATTGTTCTTCTAGTGACTGTATAAAATTTCTAGTGTATTGGGCATTTTTACTTCAGGATTAATTTACATGTTTTGCTGCTGCTGTATCTTTAAAATTTAGCCAAGTTGTTAACAGTAACTTATATCTTATCTGTATCTGGTAATGTGACAACCAAGTCTGATAAACCTAGGAAGTAATCATTAAAGTATGTATTTTGTGGCATGTTAAGCAATCTGTCTTCCTCTTCATTCTGTTGATGGCAATTGAGATTTTTTAAATAAGTTTTATTAAAGTAATTTCTGAAACATACAATTATTAATATAGAACTGAACATATCATATAATGAATTAAATAAAAAACAAAATACTAATATAAAAGATAAAAAAGACAAACTATGTACAAAGATGTTCACTATACTATATATAAATAAAACAAGTTAGAACAATTGTAGAAGAGCTGATTAATACCTTTAAATGATTGATTTTCTAATAAATCATGTTCAACCACTGGTTGTATATTGTATTTCTAGAAGATCTAGACTTGATTGTCTTTGATTCGAATTTGGATACTTCCAAGAGAAGGTATTTCAAGTTTTGAAAATAAGGAATTTGTGATGATTTTTCATTTCTGGCGATTTCTTTCCTGGCTATGGACAGCACAGGTCAAAGAATCAAATATTTATGGGATTGGAGAATTAAATAAAACTAATGATTTAGTAAGTAGGAAGTTATCAGTAAATATTATTTGTAAGAAATTATTGATATCGTCCCAAAATGTTTTCATATGTGAACAATCATAGAAAATATGTCCACAATCAGCATTTTGTATCTTCAGGTATCTCCAACAAAGTATATCTTCTTTAAATATTTTATTTATGTTGTATGGAGTGATGAATGATCTATTTAAAAATCTCCAAGTAAACATTCTCCATTTAAGTTATGTAGAATATTTACCTGCTGACTGAAGAAAATTCAATTTATCTTTATCTGAAGAGTTACAATTATTAATGTAAGAGAAATATTTCCAGTAATTATCAGGAAATATATCTAAGTCTGATTTAATTGTTTTATATATGTATGCATATATATATATATATATATATATATATATATATATATATATATATATATATATATATGACAGACTAATTTTAATTAAGTTGCTCTGTTGAGAAAAAACAATCAGTTACTGAATGAATCTGGGAATTACATTTTTAACTGAATAGGGTATTAAATCAAGTTTATTTTGAATATAATTTCTAGCTTCTTGTAAGTCAAGCCATAATGATGAATCAAGGTCATTCTCGTCCAATAAGATATTAATGGATTGCAATTCATTATTTTTTACCAGTTGATGCCAAAAAATCACATGTTTTTGCTCAAGTATTAACATGTTATGAACATTTGTGGAGAAAATAACCCCTGCGTATATGCTATGGGGAACATAAGGAATAACCAATTTTCATAGGATTGGAATCTATGAATGAAATTTTTAAAATATTTCAAAATTATATTAATATAGGGCATAAGAAAAATACTCCTTTAGTTTCCATATGAATGTGTTATTTATTAATCTTAGTTTGAAGGAATCATTTTTATTATTTAAATTTTGTGATGTAGATAGGATAAAGTATTTCCATTTAGTTGAATATTTACTATCTATAAAATACAAAGCTGTTTTAATAACTGAGAAGATTGAGTACATTTCTAAATTTGGTAATGCACTAACTCCATTATCCCAGCTATACATATGATATGTTAAAGAGATTCTGGGCTTAATTGGATACCATAGATTTTTTTAATCATAGTATAATTTTTTTTTTTAATTATTGTATACGGTGGAGGAATAGAGATAGACTGAACTATGTATAGGATTTTTGGTAAAAGTATCATCTTTATGATTGATAATGTCTCCTCTATTCAGAATTTTATTTTAGACCATTTATGTATTAATTTATCTATTTCGGTTAAAATTTTATCGAAGTTCAAATTTTTGAATTTCTTTTAAGCTATTGGCAATAATTATTCCTAAATATTTTATTTGCTGGGATTGTGGCATATTTTTTTTCAAATTCATTTTGAATATCATATTTTTTGAGCCAGCTAAGATTTGTGTTTTATTATGATTAAATTTAAGACCTGAGTGTTTTTTTTTTTGGAAATAATCTATATCACTAAATAAGTCTTGAATTGTTGGGTTTTTATCACCCAGAGTAATCAAAATGTCATTTTCAAACATTTGAATCTTTGAGGTTTTATTAAGACATATCAAAACCTTTAATATTACTATTATATATAATCAAATTTGCCCAAGGTTCCATGAGTAAGGTAAATAAAAGAGAGGATAAAGGGTAACCTTGTTTAGTTCCTTTGGTAATAGGTATGAACTAGGAAATATTAGAGCCAATTTTGACATAAGCATGAGAACCTATATATATAAATATATATATATATATATATATATATATATATATATATATATATATATATATATATATATAAAACTGGGTAATAAGATTTATAAAATTGTTTGAAAAATTGACTTCCTGTAAAAGAACAAATAAGTAATTCCAATTAACATTGTCAAAAGCACAATTTATATCTAAAATAATTATAGTTAAGTTTTCTTTTAGGTTTTTAGTTGACTCAATTAAGGTTATTCTTCTTTTAATGTTATCATACGTTGTTCTGTTTATTATGAAACCTGTTTGGTTTTCATCTAAGAAATTGGGAAGAAAAATCTCATGTCTCTTTGCATATATAGACATAAATAATTTATAGTCCGTGTTTAGTAATGAAATAGGTCTATATGAAATACATTTTGTAGGGTCTTTTTCAAGCTTTAGGACAGGAGAAATTAATGTATATTTCCATGATGGGGGAATAATATTTTTATTTTGTATAGTATTAAAAACTGAAAGTAAGAAGGTTAGTGCTTTATCTGGTAGAGGTTTGTAAATTTCTGGAATAATGCTGTCATTACCAGGTGCTTTGTTTTGTTTAAGAGTATTAATTTGTTCTTAAATGTCTTTTAAAGTAGTTTGCCTATCAAATAATTTAATTTGCTCATCTGTTAATCTGTTTTTAGAATTGTTTAATGAAGGCTTGAATTTCTTTCTTTGAGTTTATTAATGCAGAAGATTGGTTTAGATTAAGAAAAAATCTCTGAATTCATTTAATCTATTATGTAAATCAGATACTAATTTTTTTCTTTTGAGGTGAGTATATATTTTTTAATGTGATTGAATTTATTCAATTTTTTTGTTAGATAATATATTTAAAGATATGGGATTCATTGAAAAATGAATACATTTATATTTCTCTAGACTAATGGTTTAATGATTAAGAATATCAAGATACTTCTTATTTAAGGTTTTTAGTTCATCCAATTTGGATTTTTCTTGTAGGTTTTTTGATAACTCACGATTCACAATATCTAGTTTTGTTTGTATCTCTTTTAAATCTTTATCCCATAAGTCTTTTTATTCTTATACCAATCAATAATTCTGCCATATAAGTATGCCTTAATTGCATCCCAGATGAAAATTTCAGATTTACTGTTATCAACATTAATATCTAAAAAAACTAACTATGAATTTCTTATTGAAATCTTTCAATTTAGTTATATACGCTGGAATTTGTTTTATCTGAACATTTGCACTAGTATAAATGTATATATCAAAGGTTATAGAGTTGTGATCTGAGAAAGGACATGTAATAACTTTTACATTACTTAAAAAATCTGTTAGACTGTTCCATATAAAAACTGTCTATTCTTGAATATGTGTTGTGACTATGTAAAAATGTATAGGCTATTGATTTTGGATCAGCATAATTATCAATGTCCTTTAATAAAAAAGAACTAGTAAACTCTTTTAGTAATCTAGCTGAGCTTGAAACTTTTCTCTTACCTTTAGAAGTAGAGTCAGAACTACTAAAAATGCAATTAAAATTGCCAGCTAAGATAATATTGCCCTTAGAAAATTGGATAATATGGTCAATATGCTTTTGTGCTGAAGTCTATCCAAAGCCAGGAATCCAGTACATGTTTATTACAGTAAGTATTAAATTATTGAATTGTATGATAACAGAACCACACCTTTATTATCTTTGTATGTGTCTATTACTTTAGGTTGAGGTAATTTATTATTCCACAGTATTGCTACGTCTCTTTTTTTTTGAGAATGTTCAGAACTAACAAGAATTGAGAAAGATTTAGACTCTAATTTGGAAATGTCATCTTCTATCATATGAGTTTGTTGAAGAAAATGAATTGTGAATTATGTAATTGTAGATATTTATTCAAAGACCTTCTCTTGTTAGGATTATTTAGCCCATTTATATTAAGAGAAATATAATGAAGTGATATCATGTTGTAAATTTGTTGGGTTCAAATACATTCTGATTAAGACTTTTATTAAATATTAGTTTGTGAGATGATAATAAAAAAGGAAGGGAATACAGAAATTTATAGAGTATAATATGCCGGAAAATGGTTTAAGATTATGAATATTTAAATAACTTTCCTTTATACACATTTTAGTGAACCTCTGAAAAATTATTATCAGAAAATTATAGCAATAACTTCTAACAATATAACCCATTAAAACTCACCTGGAGTTATAAACTCCTAATTTGAGTGACATTAATCACTCAAATTAACATTCCTACTAGCAGCAAGTTTATATCATGTTCTGCCTGAAATATGAACTATTTCACCATTAGAAACATGGCTTATTGATATGCATGTTAATGTTATGCAAAAAATAAGAGCTTATACACTTGTGTTGGGTTACCTAATAAAACTTTTGACTAATAATAAATGACTAAAGTAAATAAGTTGTTATAAAGTTACTAAATGCTTTGTAATATATTTAGGTATAACAAATAACACCAGTATTACTTAAAGTCAGCAGAAAAGCAAACTACATAAAATCAGTACTTATATGATGCTTAATTAAAGAAAGTTTTATTTTTATTTTGTATAGCATAAACTACCAAAACTGACAGATTTATTTATAACTACTTACAGTTTTTAAAAAAAGCAAAATATTTCAATACTCTATCTAGTTTACCTATTATTTTGTAAAAGGGGCCATTAAACTGATGTCCATTATCAGCTGGGTATAACAACCCTGTGTTTCCAATGCTTATTCAAACATTCTGCTTGTGCTGTGCTGATGAGGTCACAATAAGGCCAAAATATGCATATCCACAGCTAGTGGGGTTTGGCTTTATTGGCCTGAAATTGTCCATTAAAAAGATGAAACAAGTCATGGGCATTCAGAATTGCCAATTATCTGAAACACCTGATGTTCATAAGGATCATTTCCATATATCCCATGTGCCTCTGATGCAAGAGGTTTGGGAGGTCACTCAGTGGAAGTTCTAGCTTTGCTGGAGTTTTCATTTTGTTTTTACTGATTGGTTTTTCAGTGACCTTCTCACTTATTGTTTTAGTTTAGAGCTAAAAGTACAACATTTATGTCTCCCACAATATACCAATGGTTCCTTAACTAACACCACCTAACACATCCTCTCAGAACCCCCTCCTAACAATGCTTAACTTAGACATGTCTAAAGAGTATATCCCTGTGGTATCAAAAATTACTTATCATCATATCCCTCCATAATACACGTCCCAGATCAAAACCCAGGAATGATAGACCAGTCAGCAAAACAAAGCCAGTTTTGCAATGCCATGGACATATTATATCTGATATCATAAACTCCAATTTAAGAAATATATGAAAAATATAGTTCTAGACTTGCATGACTATGCTTTGAATAATGAAGGTAGTTCATACACTGCACCTAGATTTGATCAAGACCCTTGATTTTCATTCTGAAATTGTAAACAAGACTGTTGTTGTCTTTTGGCTTTTCCCAGTTAGGGGTCGCCACAGTGGAACTCCGGTCCGCTAATGATTGGCAGTAGATTTTCATGAACACCAAGGTGCCAGCTCAACGTTCAACCTTCAGCTAAGGCACGCCCATTTTTGCATGTCTTTTGAATGTCCACCCAACCATGGGGAGGACATGCAGACTCCACACAGAAGGCACTCCCCGCACTCCAGCTGAGAATCGAGTGGGGGAACCTCTTGCTGTGAGGCAACAATGCTACCGCTGCACCACCATGGCTAGCAAATTGTAAACAAGACTAATGACCTAAATCTAGTCAATTAAGTTGTATGATGCATACTAAACATTCTGAAAAATAGAAACTATGTATTTAATATAGCAAATGCAACCTCAGAAAAGTAAAACTATGATTATTGGCCTTCCTCTGGGCTTAGTACTTGGACCACTTATTTTTGGTATCTACATCTTTTATCTCTAAACTACCAACACAGACATATGGCTAACTAAATTTGCCTATGAACTGTAAGTCGGGTGCTCTTTTTTACTCACCATTTTATTACAGGAACTGCTAAACCATACAAATCAGTGGTATATTGGAAATTAGCTTGACAACGAAATACAATATTATCATTTGAGTAAACACATTTTGACAGCAGTTTGCAGAATAGACAGCACTCCATCAGTGAGTTTTCTCCTTCTTAGACAACTTATTATCCTTTGACCACTACCTAGCAATAGTAGTCAATAAATCCTTCTATCTAGTCCAATTAATAAATAAAAGTATTGCATCCAGTTCAAAATAAGTTATTCTTCTTCTATACTCTGCTATGATCAGACCAGTTATAGAATATAATGTCCTTTTTAGTATGTATGCATCTATCCAATGATGTCATGGAGGTAGAAACACACCCAGAGATTCCTGACTAGAAGATCTTGTCACAAAAGAGGCTTAGGGAACAAAACAGATTTGAAGCTCTCTCCCTATATCAGACTATACATTATGATTTATGTTCAGCATTCTGTGGTCTTAATATCTGACCTTCCTTCTTCTCCTAAATGTTCACAAAATCAAACAGTCCACAAACACTCATTTTAAAGGTTCCATCAATAACAAAATACGACAGACGGGAGGGATAGTTTTACTTTACTTTTTAGTGTTCCCACATTTCTAAAAAGCTTTACTTTTCAAATCAAATGGAGAGATATCATTGCTACCTTTAAAACAAACCTTGACAAGTTGATGGACACTCACAATTTCATCCTGGGATTGCCATGCTTGCCCTGCTGAAGTCAATAGGTAGCCTATAAAGCTGCGCAGTAATAAGTTGATTATGGTCCATGAACTGATTCTGCCTTGTAAAGTCTGTGAATGTATGAATCTATGATACAGTACTAACTTGACATTTATATGTACAATATGTATATTTTGCACTCACTTTGGTAACAGTACTTATATAATATATGACTGCGTTTTGAATGGCCAGAGCTGCTGACTGTAAAAAAGAGGACTAGTAATCAGCTGGGTCTGCTTCCTACTATCTTGTCTCGACAGAGAGTGTCATGATTACTTCAGGCACCATTATCATGAGAAATGAGTAGGAGCAACTGAGGTGCTAAATAAATTATGGGATCTGGCTTCAGTAACGGCCCCTTAGATGGAAGCTTGATGATGTAATAGTGCTGGTGCATTCTGTATATGTCAACCTCTAAGCACAATAAATCTGCACTAAAATAATGTGGGAACTAAGGCTCAAAAACAGGGAAAGGTTTTAAATTTTGTTCTTATAAACTTTGCTTGAAAGTTGCTAGAATAACAGAATTTGTGTTAATATGT
Source organism: Protopterus annectens (assembly GCF_019279795.1). Classification (NCBI taxonomy): domain Eukaryota; kingdom Metazoa; phylum Chordata; order Ceratodontiformes; family Protopteridae; genus Protopterus; species Protopterus annectens. Next base: position 126,247,170 of record NC_056736.1, read on the forward strand.
TTTTTCTGAAGAATATGAAGTCTGAAACTCAAATGTATGTAATTCTTTAGTGACTTCAATTTTCAGTGATTTGCCAGAACAAAAAAAAAAAACAGAGGAGGAGACCAACAAATTGAAGCAAACATCTGGGCATTCTGTGAAAATCTGGGCAGTTGAGAGGCATGTGGTGGTGGCAGGAAGGGGTTTGATTATTCTGCTATACATGTCTGCAACTAACTACACATCATGATGTGCTTTTAGATTTTATTAATAAATTCTTTATGTGTATTGATATTTGACATATTGATAAAACTGCTGCTCAGGCAGTGTTTGCTGAGCACACATCAACAGTAGTATAATGTGACATCTTTTGGAGAGATTAAATCTGCAAAGGACTTAATGGAGATATGGAAGCAGAATGAAAAGGAGAGTGGAATTGCTGAAACTGAATTAATCCTCTAGTCTTGTACCTTCACATTGTGGACCCATTTTTTCTCAAAATCTTACCAAGATAATACTGAAATATAGACTGCATTTTATATAGCATATATCATGGAGAATGTCAGGTTAAAAAATAAAAAGGGCAGCTGGGTGCTCAGGTCTCAGTATAAAATAGTGCCCGATCCTGGTGCTTGTCCTGGTACCAAGACTAGAATAAAAGGCAGTATACAATCTATAGGGCATGGAAACATTCCTATAGCAGGGTTATGAAAGGTGCAGGGGGATGATTCCCCCCCTGTTGTAGAAGGAAGAAATAATTCACCAAAAACATAAAAGCTGACGTGTCAGAAAATGGCCATTTGATGATAAATTAGGCTACTGAGGATAAAGAAGAAATTATGTATTATTACTATTACACAAGAAGCCCAGAATTTCCAGATGGAAGATATTTAGAATGATTAAGAGATAAATTAGTGGAAAGAAAAATACTTGCACAAGAAAAACTGTCAAAGGCTTCAAATGGAAATATGTATTCATTAATACAATAGATTTATGAAAACTATTTACATAGGCAAAGGAACTTTGGGCCACTTAGAAAAAGAAGCAACAGAGTAAATGTGAAAATATAAAGAACAAAACCCAGAGATATTTGAAAAGTATGAATAATAAACATAAGCATGGGAAGGAAAAAAATATCTGGTATGGGGCAATATTTATGCAAAGGAGACAGCCAAACTAATCAATACATGCAAAGACACCTTGATAGGGAACATATCACAATACAAAAAGTAAGAAAACAAAGGGGGGAATGTATAAAAGAGGATTAGTAAGTTAGAAGTTAAACAAATAGATATTCAAGTGAGGGATTATATGCTAAGTGAACAATTTAGTGTTATTGCATAATGAAATTACAGGTCTCCAGATTAAGGGGAAGCAAGAGCATCTGAAGAAGATTTACAACCTGATGATGCTTTGGAACCTTCTTTAGGAGAACGGTATAAAAGTCCAGTTGAATTTACGCACAAGGGATGGGAAAGGAAATATTGGCAACTCTGAAGCAGATAATGTTACAGAGTGATGGATCAAAGGGTTCCCATATGAAGGAGCAGCTGATGAAGCAAGGGATATCTGAAGAGGATATGTCACTGGAAAATTTCCTGGGGTGTTCTGTAGATTATTTGTAGGGAACAGAGAGCAAAGATGATGCCTTGATAAAAGAGAAAATGAGCTTAGGGAATAACTGCTTGATTTAATATAGCTGGAAAGACATATTAAGACAGAGTAAATAAGATCCAAAATGTGAGAAGACTGGTAAAATAGTTGAACACAGTAATCAGGGCTATTTAGAGAAATTTACAAGATATAAGAGAAATAAACAGAATACGTTACTGTGCAGCTAGACTAAAACTGAATAAGTTATTACCACAAAAGTGTAGTCTAACAAAGGAAAGGGAGGAAACAAGCAAAATGCCACCATGAAAGGATCAGCTAGAGAAAACTATAAAGCAATCAAGACAAGAAGAATATAAAAAAGTGAAGAGATCATCAACAATACTTAGAAAGATAGGCATGACAAAAATCAATGCACAGTGTCAAAACAGATCAATATTTATGTGTTCATAGGTACATGCTAGGCTAATAACCACCACGGCCTTTATAGGTTTAGTTGTGCAACCCAACCAAATTGTTTCCTTATTGTTCCTTGGGTGTCTGCTAGAAGGAGTATGTTAGTTTGGAGGTGTCTAAGGGCTTTGTGTATGTGTGTGTGTGGGGGGTCATGTTAGGTAATATTATACTTTCTGTGTCCCTCTGTCCTTTAGAGAGATGGGGGCCAGACCAGGGGTGAAATTATGATTTCCCTTCCAATAGTCAAGGTTACATTTGAATAGGGTCAGGGATGAACTCTGTTTCACATGAATGGGGGGCCTATTCCATGGTGCTGATATCCTTTGAAGCACATATTGGTTTTGTCAACATGTTCTCTTTATGTCATAGGCAAAGCTTAAATCCTTGGATCTAATGTTCTACTGCTGCTCATTTTGCAGATGTACTATACAGCACTCAGGGCTGGATCTGAGGATGCCTTATACACCAGGCATAGATTGCATCTCCATAACCTGTAGGAGACTGAGTATAAAGACAGGGCCTTAAGGCAATCTGTGTAGGGCAGTGTGCTAAGACCCTGGATTATCCTGGTTATGAACCTATGTGGGTATTCCAACTGTTGTAAATACCTAGTCAGGTACATGCCAAAGGAGCATTGTACTCAATGGAGGAAATGATAAGGGGCAAGTAAGTGGTACTATAACATCCCTGGATCCCATACCTTTACTTATAAGTTGGGTGACATTGAATTACTTTCTTACCCTCTTGCCAATGTGTTGGCCACAGACCAGATTACTGTCTACATATGTTCTCAGATCTCGATTCCTAGGGGTGTTTTATCAATGGAATAATTGGCTTGTGTCAATGTTTTCTCAAAGGGCATTATAATGCACTTCTTAGCACTAAGCTTTAAACCATGGATTTGGCACTAGTCATTTTCATTGCTAGGCCCTATTACAGGATCTTAGTGTCATGGGGGGAAATCTATGATAGCTCCCAATTTACAGTCATCTGCAAACATTGTGAGCCAGAGGCCCATAACACGAGCGTTGAGTTCCAAGAAGAAGATAAAACAATGAGTAAAAAGGTCACACAGAAAAAACAATCAGTAAAAACCAAAATAAAAATCTAGCAAGGCTAGACTTTCCAATGTGTGAGTCCTTAATTCCATGTTGCCAGTAATACAAGAGGTTTAAGAACTCACACAGTGGAATGTCTAGCCTTGCTAGTTGTTTCTTTTTTTTTTTTTTTTTTTCCAAGAAGAAGATGTAAAACAGGAGCAGGCCCAGCAAAGATCTCTGAGGTACTTTGATGGTGACTGTTCTCTTGGAGGAGGTGGTATCACCAGTGTTGACTTCCTGGCTACTACCTGTGAGCCAGCTAGCAATCCAATGAATTATGTACGGATTTATGCCTAGTTCACTGAGTTTGTTAACAATACATGAGTTTTTGATCATATCAAATGCCTTAGCCAGGTCAAGGTAGATGGTATACACTATTTTTCCCTCATTTATTTGCTTTGTTGACCCTCTTGAAGAAGCCTACCAGGTTAATTAGGCAAGACCTTCCCTTGACAAAGCCAAACTGGGATGGGCCCAGTGTTCTTGTTGATCATTTCCATGATAATTAATTCCATGGCATTACATATGAGGGTTGTCTGACTGATTGGTCTGTAGTTTCTGGGGTAAGTTAATGAACCACCCTTGTGATGAGGGAGTACCATTGCTATCCTCCATTCACTTGGTACATAACCTGTTTTGTGACTGTAGTTGAAAAGTGCCAAAAGTCTTTTAAGGTCATGTTTTAAGCTATTAAGGATGCACTCCGAACTATTGTCAAGTCCCATTGAGACAGTGTTTTTGGCCTTGGCAAGTGCTGTTAAGACCTGGTGTCTGCTGATAGTAGGGGTGGCGATATGCTTGAAGGGATTTCACAGGGGATATCAGACAAGGAATTTGAGCTGAATTTGTCAACCAGCAGATTTGCTCTGCTACTCTGCTCAGTGAAAGTGGTGCCATTTACCATCAGTTTAGCACACTGCTGTGTTATCTTTAAAACAAATTAAAAATTAATTTTATGAATTAATATTCACAGCAGAGTAATCCAGCAATGTGCCAAAGTGTGAGATGTTATCACCTCATTAACAAAGTACAGTTCATTTACTTCCACCTCAGCAAATACAGTACTCAAAAAGTTGATTGTCAACTACCTTGGAATTTCAAAGTTGAACAGTAAAAATGATATGAAAGGGCAGGTAGATTTTATGGCTGCAACATGTGAGGCCTGTTTTGTGTGTTCATTTACTACAGACACTGTCATATAGATTATGAAAGCACTACCTATTTTAGAATATATGGTATATTTGCAAGCAAGGTGGAAGGCTCGTTATTTCTTCATAATATCACATATTATACCATGATCCCCCCAAAACGTGCACACTGATTGGCCAGCGTGCCCGTTGTAAATCGAGTTATACTAATGGAAAAAGGTCCGGTCGCCCGGACTTTTTTCCATTAGTATAACTCGTTTTTTTTAAACACTGTCTCGTTATGTTAAATGGGTTTAACATAGCGAGACAGCTTTAAAATAAGCAACGGAGATCTCCGTTGCTTATTTTAAAGCTGTCTCGCTATGTTAAACCCATTTAACATAGCGAGGCAGTGTTTTAAAAGCAACGGAGAAAGCAAGATCTCCGTTGCTTTTTATCTCGCTATGTTAAATGAGTTTAACATAGCGAGACAGTTTAAAATAAGCAACGGAGATGTCCGTTGCTTATTTTAAAACTGTCTCGCTATGTTAAACTCATTTAACATAGCGAGACATAAAAAAGCAACGGAGATCTTGCTTTCTCCGTTGCTTTTGCTCAACTCTGATGTACCGCGCAGGCGCAGTACATCAGAACTGCCGGATGCCAAGACATCTGCGGAAGGGCAGTAAACAGGCATTATACTATGCCATTATTTAAGAAAAGTAACAGTTTCTTTTCTTAAATAATGTCATATAATAGCAATAACCACTTCTGGGTGTGGGTAATGCTAATTACCCACGGTTGGCTTTTTTGGTCCCTCGGGACCAAACCACGCCAACCGTGGGTAAATTTAGCATTACCCACACCCAGGCGTGGGTTATTGCTATATTGATCCTCTGCTGTCTGTGAGATTATATATCAACAAATAAGAGGACAAATCAGTTTCAGTTAAAAAAAAAATAAAATCATTTGACCCTCAGTTTCCTTTCTGAGACTGACTGCTACTTAGCATTTTGCTGGAATAATGTTACAGATAGATACTGTAGACAGATAAATAAACAGATAGAGGAAATATGTGTACTTATCATATCTGTATTACTGAAAGATGTCTTTGAGTTTATGTCTATTTTTGCAGTTTCAAATTATTGGTATCGACCTATATTATGTATACAGTTTCAGTAGTTTGAACACCTTGTATTGCTGACTTCATAGGGTTTCACCTGTTCAATGTTTTGGTTCATCAGTTTATACTCATACACTAAAGCTCACTTTAGATGGCTTAAATCTACTGGGAGGATACCGAAAGAAGAAGAGGGGTGCAAACATACATTATGATATGCAAGTGAACACATGAAATTGTGTCGGGGGTACTGAAGGTAGACAAAGTATGAGGCCAAGATGGTATCCTGCCATGTATTCTGAAGATATCTGTAGGGGGTGCTAGAAACATCTCTCACTTAAATGTTTAGTAAATATCTTTGAGACCACACCCTGTAACCATTAGGGCAACACTGTCAGATGGTGTTAGTAAATTTCATCTCATTGTGTGCTCCTTTTACCACATGTCATCTTGAAAATGACAATATATTATTTAGGATGTAGTGAAACAGTCCCACAGACTGTTTCACGTTTTTCATAAATGTGTATTCTCAGATTTGGTAGAAATAAGATTCAAGGGGTTTGTGGATCACTATCCCCCATGAACAGGGAACATTTTTTATGAAATCTTCCAATTCTCAAAGTGCTTAATGGCAGTCAAGGAGTTCATAGGTTGGTACTAGGCTATCAGCCCTAGGGCCTATACAAGCCTAGCCATAACAATTCCCTGGCTATTTCTTCCCACACTATTTACTTCCCTGGACCCCTGTCTAGCAGGGTGAGTGACGTGATCCCCGGGGTGAATTTCCTTTCTCCCATCCAATCGTCAAGGTTCCTTTTGAAGAGGACCAAAGAGGCACTCTGCTTGACATGTATTGGCAATCTATTCCAGAGTCTGGGGAGTCTCTGGGTCAGGAACCTATCCCTCCAGCATGTTTTGTTTATTGTGATGACAAGGTTTAGATCCCTGGAGCTTGTGGCTCTGAGGAATTGGGATTTTTTTAAGTGTAGCATGTCCAACAGCTCTGGGTTTGACATGGCCTTGTATGTTAAGCAAAGATCGCCTCTGAGTTGACGATATGCGACAGAGTATAGCTGGAGTTTTTTAAGGCAGTCAGCGTAGGGCATCTGCTTCAGGCCTGTGATTCTTTTAGTGAGGTATTTCTGTGGCCTTTCCAGTTGTTGCAGATGTCTTGAAAGGTACATACCAAATGGGGCATTGTATTTTATAATGGGTCTAATGAGGGATGAGTACAGTGGGACAATGGCCTTCTTTTTTCTGGATAAAAAGCCCTTAGTGATGAGGTGTGCCACATAGAAGGATTTCCTGACTGTTGTGGCGATGTGGTTATCGAAGGTGAGACCACTGTCCACCTGTGTCCCTAAGTCTCTTATCAAACTTTCGGTGTTTAGTGTACTGCCACCTATATGGTAATTCACGGATACATGTTTTTTACCAAAGGGGATAACTATACATTTCTTGGCATTGAGCTTGAGCCCATGGCTCTGGCACCAAGCATCTGTTTCTGTAAGGCTCTTTTGTATAGTATCCACATCATTTGGGGATTCAATAATGGCTCCCAGTTTGCAGTCATCTGCAAACTTTGTTATCCAGAGTCCCTTTGTGTTGGTCTGTACTTCAGAGAAGTAGATGCCAAACAAGAGCGGTCCCAGGACTGAACCCTGAGGTACTCCACTTGTCACTTGTCTGGAGCTGGATTTGGAGTCGGCTACTTTTACAGTGTGGGTTCTATCAGTAAGCCAGTTAGCACCCTATGGGTGACGTAGGGATTAATGCCCAGCTTAGTAAGTTTATCTATGACTCCAGAGTGGGGAATGGTGTCAAAGGCCTTGGCAAGGTCGAGATAGGCTGTGTGGACCACCTTATCCTTGTCCATGGCTCTAGAGACTGATTCGAAGAAGTCAATCAAGTTCAGGAGACAAGATCGGCCCTTCATGAACCCAAACTGGGTGGGGTCCAGTGTTTGAAGGTTGCCAATGTCTTTGTTTATAAGTTCCATGATAATACGCTCCATGGCCTTGCAGATAAGGCTTGTCAGACTGATGGGATGGCCGTTTCCGGGATCCAAGGTGGCTCCACCCTTGTGGAGTGTGATAACTGTAGCTGTGCGCCACTCAGTGGGCACGAAACCTGAGGTGAGGCTATGATTAAACATGACACTTAGGTGAGGTGCCAGTTCATATTGTAGTTCATGTAGTACACAGCCTGGGATGTCATCTGGTCCCATGGATGCTGTATTCTTAGCTTTGGAGAGTGCGTTTTTTTACCTGTGTGGCCGTTATTACCAGAATTTGGCAATCTTCCGGTATTGAGATGGGCCATTTAGGGGGTGAGAGGGGGTGAAGTTGGCACTGAATCGATCTGCCAGGTTATTGGCAATATCCTTGGGATCAGTATATTTAATGCCATTCTGTTTTAGCTCAGAGCAGATCTGAGCATTGCCATTTAGATTCTTGACATAGTTATAGAATGACTTGTTGTTGTCTTCGGAATATTTGGCAATTTTATTTTCGTAACTAGCTTTGGAGGATTTTATGAGGGATCTCAGTTTCTTACTGAGACTGATAAGGAAGTTTTTTTGCATCCTGGGATTTTCCTCTTTTCTGCAACAGTTTCTTCCTTTTGTTGTAAAGTTTGTTTATGGCAGGGGACCACCAGATTGGCTTCTTTTTTTTGAATGAGAGCATCTTGGTTCTATTTGGGATGGCACGATTTATGCATGAGTGGATGTGCTCATACAGTGCCTTAGTGTAGGATTCAGCAGTTGAACTTTCAGCTCCGGTCTGCATGGGTGTCATGAAGTTTGTCACTTCTGACTTGAGTAGCATGAAGTTGGCTTTGGAGAAGTTTTTTATGGAGGTTTCCTTACTGGGGGTGGGGGGTGGGGGTGGGATGTGGATGTTAAGGGTGATTAGCTTATGGTCAGACGTGACTAATGAGGGGGTGACCATAGGTGTGAAGCATCGATTTCCCATGTTGGTAATGACCAGGTCTAGGATATTGGAGCCCCTGGTGGGACTATGAATTAGTTGATCCAGGGCATTGGAATTTATGAATTCCAAGAACCGTTGGGCAAAGGTGTTGGTAAATGAGTAGCTTTCCCAGTTAATGGCAGGGTAGTTAAAATCACCCAGTATTAGGGTGTTTGGTTCTATCTTAATATTTTCCAGTATGTTTAGAAAGGTGTAGTGAGAATCTTGGGGTATGTGGGGGATCTGTAGCAAGCTACAATTTGGATTGCAGTCTTACCTAGTGTTAGTTGCACCTGGAGAATTTCAGACGCATTGTGTTGGGCAACTAGCCTGGTGGTGTGAATATCCTTGGTGAATATTGACACTCCTCTACCTTTAGTGTTTCGGTCCTGCTTTGGTGGCCGAAAAGTGTGGTAAGAGTTGTAGCCTGGTATTGCAGGGGTGCTCTCTGGAGCCTTGAACCAGGTCTCAGTTACTGCACAGATATCGATGTTCTCCATTTTTAGGAGTGCCTCGAGAGAGTGCATTTTGAGGTTTAGACTTCTAGCATTGAGTAGCATTACCTTCAGATTTAGTTGATTTCCTAACTATATAATTCCTAATGGTCATTAGCTTCTATGATGAATGCAACTTTCACAATATGTGTCTAGGAACAAAGAAATTAATCAAAACTAAGATTCTGACTTTCTGAGCATATCCAAGTGTAAGACTGAGTGATGCCTGAGCATGTCTATGAAAATCAGTGAATGTGCTTTAATGTAACTTTAGCGAAGGCTTAAATTCTGTCCCTAACAACAGATAATTGGTCAACTAGGACTAGGGGCTATGAAGATAGCAAAGCATACAGAGTAAGACTATCTGGAAGAAAAACAAATAGTGGTTGTGTGGAAAAGGTTGTTATTAGCAAACAAAGCAGTTGCTGGTGGAACTGTACTCAGGTCAGTTTTCTTTACAGTGAAGCTACAGGAACAACTGGAAAATCTCAGCAAACAATATGCAGTTCCCCTCCTGATCTGTTGAATGAGAATAGCCTCCATCTACAAAAAAAAATGTGTCAACCACTTAAGTAAAATATGTACATTTATACCTCTGTCAAACAGGTGGGGATATCACTGTATTTCTCTGTCTAAAAGTCATGGCTTACAAGTGATTGAGAGGGGAGAAACATTTAGTTTTTCTTACTTCTTCACAATATGGTCTATCTTAATAATTCCCATTTATCTGTGACCAACCCCTCCTGTCCTAACCACCACTTTATCCTGTTAAGAAATCAAACTGATGGTGTTTACCACTGAAGGAATGAAAGGCTAAGTTACATAACATTTCCTCAGGAATTTTTGTAATTAATCACAAAAAAGCAATGTATTGATGGGGATTTTTTACCCACCCCCCACTAATAAAACAAAAAGTAAATGCAAATGTAAACCAATAGGTTCAATTTGTGATTACCAAAATTAGTGCAAAAACATATTTAACTTAGGGGAGGGGCTTTGCCCCCACACTCCTGGAAATTAAATATACACCCTTGCAGAAAGAGGAGAAACTCTGAATTATGTAACAAATGATCTCCTGAAATTTGACCCTTACATAACTGGACTAACTAAAGCACTGACAAATATCATCACAATTACAGCACCTGAAAAATGCATGCAGTGACAAATTTCATAACATCCACGAGAGAGAGAGGGATATAGATGAATAAAACAGAGCAAAAGACAACATCTTTATTTATATATAGATATAGATGAATAAAACAGAGGAAAGGACATTGGACAGATAATAGAGATTGGAAAGGATAGGAGCTGCAGCTCTTTCCAGCTTTCCCTGCTTACAAAAAGCAAGAGTTTAAGTAAATTGAGGTCATGCATAAAATACCAAACAGCTGTTAGTATTTCATTTCAAGTGATTAGAATGCAAAGAGTTTCTTCTAGCCAGAAAGACATTTCTCTGTTGTAAATTGCTGCAGAGATATATGGCTGTTGCAGATTCCCTCTGGTCAAAGAGAAGCATGCGATACCATGCCCACAGCTTCAATAACTTACTGGACAGGGTGAAAATAATGCTCATGGCCCCCAAAACAATAATAAACAGCATGCGGTATGGCCAGTATCAGCAGAAGGATGTCCAGTTGGCATGTCAGTAGAAGTAAAAATGCATTACACAATGGGCAGTGCCTTCATTATCCATGTGTGTGAACCATTGCCCACTTCACCATGTCTAAGGAACATTACCTAAAACACATACTGGACTATAGGTGTGACGACAGTAGCATGCAGGATTTCCTCCATGCTGTGGCCCACTTCTACATGTTGTGCATACATAAGCATGTACTGTACATAAAACACAGCACACATTACTTCCCCTGCCCACATGGTCTTGTTCTTGTTCATTGAAGCTGTAGGCATGGCACTGCATGTTTCTCATTGATCACAAGGAATATGCAACAGCCATATGACTCTGCTGCTGAATGTCACTTGAGTCATATGGCCCCATCCAAATGTACAGCAGGGAAATGTTTCACTCCTAGAAGACTGAACCCACAAGTGAAAACAACACATTTTTAAACATAATATTCTACATCCTGCTCCAGAATTGCTTTCTAAATATTAAGAAACTATTTTATTCTGTAACTGTAGAGCATTTACCTTCTGCACTAACTGCCTCTCCATAATTGCAAACTTGGCACTTTTGCTTCATACCATAAAGATTTTGCTTGGATACTTAAACTTGTATTTAGATAATCCAGTTTTAACTCACCAGCAACTGTTCAAAGAAGTACTAGTTAATACACTATAAAAACAATAATCTGACAGGAGTTGTCTAGTTTTAGGATATTCTATATGTTTAGAGCGTCCCATCTCTCAATAGTAAACAGTCAAGAAATTATTATTTACATTTACACTAGGTCATATATCCTATGTAAAATGGCTATGTAAAATAGTCTCAAGTTGACGTTTCAATTATTTTTGTAAAACTTTGTTCTTAAATTGATTTTTTAATTACTATGTAATACTGTGTTTACAGATTTTCACCCTGGTCTCCTCTGAAAAAGGGTCTTATCCAGGTTGTACTTCCCCAGTAAACAAAGGTAAATAAATAAATTAATTAATTAAAGAATACAACACCCAAGTGCCATTCTTTAAACAAAAAAAAAAAAAAAAAAACACTTACCAAGGAGACCAGGTGGTGAACTTAGAGATATGTTTTATTGTTTTCACTTTAAAGTAATCCACTCTTCCACACGTCCACCTTTTTTCCTAACAGTTTCACTTCATAGACTGATGAGCTATTTAGCAGTACTAGCTTTTTATTTCCACTCCTGGTCTTGCTTTTGTCTTTCATTGTTTATAATGAGATTATATGGTGCTATTGAGGAAAAAATACTCTTCCCTCATAGGTATTTTATTTTGTATCTTCAGATTTTTGTTATACTTTTTGCTTTGTGAAATTAGCTCTTTTGAAGAATTTTTGTCTATCTAGCCTCCTGTCTGAAACATAATTGCCTTTATTCAGTGTAAAGTGCATTTAGATGCAGTATGGTAAAAAACGTAACAATTCAATAGAAGTTAACAGCAATTCTAGTTGCATGACAAAAAAGGAAGAATGTACATTATTACACAATGATTTTAGAATCATTGATATGTAATCCCTTTACAGACTTCATAGCTGTGCCCACCTTCTTTACATAGACAGGCAAATGTAGACTTAGAAATCAGTTTCCTGGCAGCAAATGTTAACATTTTTAAGAAAATGAACAACACATCAGCCCTTCCACATTCTGAGGCTTATCTTTTAATTTCCTTTCCTTACAAATGCTTATAATCATTATACTTTAGATTCAGGTTTGTGCTGTAAACCTGAGGTGCTGTGCTTCAGATGAGTCACTATGTTCTGGTCACAAGTAATATGCATTGTATGCTGGTTAGCTTATGTGGATGATATAACAAACGTGGAGCAACTAATGTGTAAAAAACTAGGAACCAATACACAATGCTAGAGCGAAACGTTGACAACTAGAAAAGACATATATGTATAGACTTAGTCACAAATTAAATAAAAAAAGATGTTTAGCACTTTCATCTGCTGAAGTAAATCAAATATTCATCTAAATATTGAACCATTCATCATGCGGTCAAATGAAGCAAACACAGTTCAAAGTGCAAGTACAGAAAAATGTAACACTACTAAATGCACAAAACAGATAAATATTGCTAAAGAGCATAAGTGTTTATAAACAAAACAAATAAATATATAAACAGCATTGCATTTATAAGTTTTCTCAAGCAAACCTATCTCAAAATATTCCTTTAAAAACATATGTACAAATTGGAAGAATGCATTTTAAGAATGCTTCTAATGGATATGACTTCATTAAGACATGGAGCTTTGCCTGTATTCAACCAAATTGGCCAGATGTGCTCATTATATTCTATGTGTAATGCCACCAGGTATCCACATGTGTTGAGGGAAATCTGTCCAGGGATAGTAAATAAAACTTTCTTGTGTTTATGACAATTGATAGTATCTTTAAATAATCCATTATTCTCATTTGTTTTAGTAACACCATAGTTGTAAATCCTGTGTAAAGTGTGCTCTGATTTCCCAATATGAAATGAATGGCAAAAATTGCAGAAGTCCAAATGTATTACTCCTTCTCAGTCATAGTTATGTGTGTGTTAAAATTTCAACACATATTCTACATCCTGGGAAGAGACCAGTTGGTATAAAGATTAAAGGCATTGCCTTCAAGGTACAAGTTTTAATCCTGACCTCTGACCAATGACTGTAATGAGACTGCATGTTCTCCTCTGTTTCTCCATGGGTTCCTCCCACCTCCAAAAACAGGCTGAGTGCTTCCCCTTCAACTTCACCCAATAATCAACTTTTGAGCAACAGCAGCACCTACTTTAGATGGTAGCAATAGGGTTAGGAGTTAAGTAGACCAACCATTTTGGCCATCAACTGTGGTGCGCAGTATACTCAAGATAGGAAAACATGGATCACAGACTGCTTGTATGCCAGGGTGAGCCACTCAGTAGTGCAAAATTTGGTGACCATGCAACACAAATAGACTTCCTGCTAGTGAGGAAAGTGCACTGGGGTAGAATCAGCAATTGCAAAGTCATCGCCAATGAAACAGTTAGCTCACAGCATAAACCACTGGTTGCTGCAATCAGCTGCAGGCATGGTCACAGCAGAATCTAAGGTTAACAGGGATTAATCTGAAGACCAGGAATTTGACTGGAGAGAAAACACAAAAGTTCAAGGAATTATTCAGGGTTCTAGTGTCTCAGGAAGATGACAAAATAGGTAAAGTTGAATATGAATGTAAGTTTCTCAAAATAACATGGTGAGGACTATAGAAAAGATATGTGATCCAGCTAGGTATGGAAATAAGATACAGAAGGAAAGGTAGTGGTAGAATGCAGAAGTTCAAGAATTCATTAAATGAAAGGAGTGCAGGAAAGAATGGTGGATAGAAAAGACAGAGCAGACTAAGAAGGGATGCTGTTCGGCTTACAAAGAAGCTAAGAGAAGATCTGCAATAGTAAAGAACAGGGCATCAGAGAAGCTCCACCAGCTTCTGGAAAGTGGCTCCTAGGTGGCACAAAAAAGCTTTATGACGTTGCAAAACAAAGACAGAAATATAAAGCAGATAGCAAAACATGGGAGGGTGGCCTAATGGTTAAGGTGTTTGCCTTACAAACACAGGGTACAGGGTTTGAGTCTCACAAGGGATAATTGGCTAAGCTTAAAATGGCTTGCAAGGGCAGTTAGCTTAGTACTAACCTATGAACCTCTATGAACCTCTATAGAAAAACACCCCTCATAAAGGATGCTGAAAACAATCTGTTTACTAATCCACAGGATATCAAAAGCACATGGAAGGAATACTTCCAACAGCTTCTGAATGAAGAAAACCCCAGAGTAATTGTGCTGCCCTAGACACAGCCTATGATGAAAGGTGAAGAGGATCCCGCCTTACAAAAAGTAATAACAGCACTAGGGAAAATAAAGTCAGGTAAAGCAGCAGGCCCAGGTAAGATCACAGCAGAAGATGTTGGATGAGATAGAGGATAAATGGCTACTGAGGATACTTCTAGCAGTGTGCAGAGAAACACGTACCTCCGATGACTGGAGAACAAGCAAACTAGTGCCGGTGTAAAAAACAAGGGGGTCATCCATGACTGTGTGCTGTACAGAGATATCCAACTCCTGTCACTCTGTATGAAAGCTCTGAAGAGGATAATAGACAGAATAGTTGAAAATAAGATAGGAGATGAGCAGTTCAGATTCAGATCAGGATGCTGCACAACCAACCTAATGTTTGTCGTTAGACAGATACTTGAGTAGTAGGTAGAGATGAGGAAAAAATCAAATTTGGCATTCCTAGACTTTGAGAAAGCATACAACTATATCCCGAGAAAGCTGATTTAGGCAGTCTTGAAATAGGTTGAAGTCCTGGAAACACTGATAGCATTAATGCAGGCTATGTACAAGGACCCAATGACTCAAGTACAAATAGTATTCAGTCTCACAGATAATTTCTCTGTGGGTGTGGGTGTACGTCACAGTTTAGCACTGAGCCATCTGTTGTTCATACTAGTGATGGTCTACATTAGTAAACAGTCAAAGGGGACAGATATTCAAAGCTACTGCATGCAGACAATGTAACATTGCAGCAGCAAGAACTTCAGCAAAGAACAGGAGAATGGCATGCAAAGGTGAAGGCACATGGGATGAATATGAGCACAGATAACACAGTTATAATAGCAGCAAATGAGGAAACCAGAACTGAGAACTGAGATAGAAGAGAACACAGTGGAACAGGTTAAAATCCTTAAATATCTGTGAGAGGTGGTTGAGGAAAAGCGAAGTCTGAATCAGAGGTGCTACAGCTATCTGACACAGAGTGTCAGGGGAAGTACATGGCAGAAAAATGCCATTCAGGGGAAGTACATGGCAGAAAAATACCAAAGGAGCTGGAAAATAAGGCAGATAAAACTGTGGTATAACCAGCTCTAGTGTACAGACAGAAACCAGGGCAGTAAAGGCATAGGAGCTGAAGAGGCTAGAAGTGATGGAGATGAAGTGCCTGAGTAAGGTGGTAGGACAACACTATGGGACAGATGAGATAAGGACATCTGCACAAAAGTCAAAACAGCTCTAATTACAGAGAAGGTCAAGGAGAACAGATTACAGTGGTTTGGGTACATACAGTATACAGAAAATCAGAAGACCGTCTGTTGAAGAAGATTTGGGACAGAAATGAAGAAGGTAAGAGGAAATGACGACATCCAAAAAAGAAGTGGATGGATTGTGTGAGTGAAGACCTGTGACAGTCAGACATGACTGTTGAAGAAGGAAGGAGAGTGGCATTGAATCAAGATTGACAGATTGTGATAGTTGACATGGCACCTTGACCTCATGTTGAGAATGGGAAAAGGTGGAGTCGATGATGATGATGTTTCACACCCCTCAGATGCAATTCATTCCCTACTTAAATAATACCACATTAGGAGTACGTTCTACACTTCACAGTTCCTTTGTGACAGTGTTGTATTGTCAAGTGTTAGATTTATTGTTTATAGTCTTTCTTTGATATCCTAGCTCTTTTGTGTATGAAACATGAACCCTCACCTACAACCTGTGATATTTCTTTGTAACACTGGAAAAAATCACTTTTGCTGAATGGAATTTTTTTACATTATGGTTCTTTTGAACAAGTTTGAAATCAATGCCCTCTCTAAGAAGCATTAGAACAATAGCTATCTTTACACAGAAGGGAAGTAAACTTTGTGTTTCTTACTAACAACATTTCTTGTTTTATTTCATTCAGCATACAAGGGACACCCTCTTTGCAAGAACATAACGTTTAATTTGAATATCTTTTAACCAGTGTCTCTTGTACAGAAATGGTCATAGCTAACCTTACCAACTGACCCTAGGTGATTTTGACTGAGAGATGCTAAAAAAAACATAGCGCTAGATGTTAGAAAATATACAGTATGTTTATGGAAAATGCTATATGTAAAACTGCATGTCTCATAATGTTTCTTAATCTGAACATCCAGGTAGTTAATAACATCCTTCTAATGTTTGCAAGTGAACTTTTGAAAACTTGAACTATTTTGAATGTAATTTGCACATTCACTTAACTTCTGGTTATTGTCTTTCAGCAACGAAAACAATAATTGAAAAATAGTATGCAAATACTGAAACTAGAAGCATAGGCAGAGTTAAAAATGAAGTGCTAGTCCCAAAACAACATTTTCAGATTTGCACAAGGGGGCTAAAGGCCACTCCCATAGCCAGTCTGCAAGTTTGCTGGAAGCATCTTCCCTTCAAAGTAAATAATATTGTTAAAGCAGTTTCCATACACAAAGTTAGTTCACTGATGTCACTGCTTGTTAATAAACCACATTCAAGAAAAACTTATTTGAACTACTATATGCAAATTAAATGTGGAATAACTGAGAAATGGTTCATAACATCTAGTGTGACAAATGTCAAATTTACAGTAAACAAATCATTACCAATAGTCTAAAGAAAATACCTTAAATACATTTTCCATATAAAGATATTTTAAATAGAATTCTTTAACATATTTGACAATATATGCCACAAGAAAGTGTTTTTTACATCCAGTTGGGGTGAAGTGGCAGCAAAATAAGTGCTCATTCCTAATTTTTTTTTTTACTCTTGTCTGCCCTCATGGGGGCAGGCATTGTGATTCCTTTGGAAAGCTAAATCTGTCTCAATGCACAGACTGTGAGAACAAATAATCCTACCATTTGTTGTCAGACTAGACTCCCATTCACTTAGAATGAACCACCTGATGAAAAAATGCCAAGTTTGAGAGTCTGCAGCTCATGTGTCATTGACTGGTATGTGTTGAGTTTTACAAATGTTGTTCCTATTGATGTACTACACATTCTCAGAAAGAAACTTGCAAAAGTGTCAACAAATTACTGAGATAAAAAAAACTTTTCACAAGGAGCAGTTTGCAAGTTTCAGTTCCTGGCCAAGTTACTCCTCCCATCTCCCCTCCTTCAGTGGACTACAGTCTCACATTTCAGGCTTGGGTAGATTCAACTATTTTGGCAGCTTTGCATGACAATAGACATCAAAACTATCACAGCCTGGTGTGCCACTAAAACTGTTCCCTTATGTGTCTCTTCACTTCTGAATAGCATTTCCCCTGGAATAATAAAAAAAAAAAAAAAAGCACACACATCAGTCCAGAGTTTGGGCCAGTCTATCCATTTCTTATTGTGCACAGTAAAACATTCAGTTTATTATGCATTCTGGCTACTGACATGGTTATCTTTACATAGTTTTCTTATAGCATAACCTGAACTTATGGTATTCAATGTCAAGCTTTACAACAGTTCTCTTGTGGACCTTGGGAATTCCAAATATCCCTGATATAATGTATCAGTACTCCCGGTCAACAAATGTAAATAAATAAATAAATAAATATAAGGGCTGATAAACCTTCAAAAATCTTTAAATTTCACAGATTATTGTTAGCTGTTCCATATTTAGTTATAAAAAATCATTTTTACAGTGAGCAATATTAATCCCCAGGCAGATTCCCTAAAGTTTGCGGATTTCGACTAATTTCTCTGATAACAGCGCTAAACTAGTGGATAACATTGTGATATGTAAATGTACCACAATAAACTCAGAATAGCTCAGTGCACAAGGGAGAACTGCATAGATAATGATGCACTAAACAAACCCACAAGTAATCAGTAAGTAATGAGAAGATGTCAAAGAGATTTACACATTAACAAAGTTACAGAAAGATTATCACAATTCAAGTATCCTGATCATTATACAGATATATCCATAATAAAATCTTTCCAGCAATGTTAAGTACAAATAAGAAATATAACTGAATCCATTATGATACGAAAAGAAAATGCCAACTATTTCAGTGTAAGCTGCATGGCATTCATAATACATATTTTCAGAGATTTGTTCAGAAACGTTAGGACTTCTGATAATTCTGTAATTCATTCACTAACAAAATATACTTGCCTCAAAGCTCCATGCTATTGGTAATATATATCATCAGCAATATTTGCAATAAGCTCAGAAACAACTATGGATATCTCCTTAAGGCAAGTACTGATAAAATATGGCTAGAAAGAAGTAATCTCCGTGATATCCCCGAAGTCTCAAACAACTCACCAAAAACAAAACAGTGTAAGAAACTTCTCTGTGTGGAAGATATATCTAGTTAATCACCGTATATTAATCAGATCAGATAATGGTAGCAGCAACAGTGAACAGTGCAATGAATGTGATGCATTTTATGTGGGCAAGACTGTAATTAAACTTAAGCAAAGGATTTTGTGTCATCTGGCAGAAATCCACTCTGGATGTAAAAATAACGCACTAGCCAAACACCTTGCTCTTCATAAAAGACACACAGGTTTTAAGCTCCAGATACTGGATTGCATAGACATGGGTGATCTTGGGGTGGCCACGGTCATGCAGCGGTTACCGTTACCACATTACAACAAGAGGTTCTCCGGTTCGATCCTCAGCTGGGGTGCCTTCTGTGTGGAGTCTGCATGTCCTCTCTATGGTTGCGTGAGTTTCCTCCGGGTGCTCCGGTTTCCTCCCACATCCCAAAGACATGCTGTAGGTGGATTGGACACTCTAAATTGGCCCTAGGTGTGAGTGTGTGCATGTGTGTGCCTTCTGTGGAAGGTTGGGCGCCGGGCTGGCAACTCAACACTAAAAAACACCACTGCCAATCATGAGCAGACAGGTGATCCACTGTGGCGACACCTAACCGGTAAAAATCCAAAGAAGAAGAAGAAGATAGACATGGGTGATCTTGAAGGCGACATCCCAAATATGATGGAGAAACATGAACTCATGTGGCAATTAAATATGAACTCTTTTAGGAAGCCTGGACTAAACTATTACTGTTCACTTAAAAGTGTACTGGAACTTAAAAACTTGCCACATTGTTTACATGACTAATTTTATTTTATTCTTCCAGTTGGTTTTAAGTCAGTTTTAATTTAAGTGTATATTTTGTTTCCATCATCACACATTTTTTTTCTTTTTCTTGTTCTTTTTTCCACTTCATTCAAAGTGATATTTAATAAAAATACTAATTATACAATAATATTTTTGTAGATAGTTTTTAGGGTTCTTGTACACAGACCTGAAGAAGTCTAGAAGGACAAAAGTGATCTCTGTTAACAATAGGTTATGGAAATAGAATATGATTTTTACAATGGATTTTTTGCATGCAAAGTGTATATGTATATATTTGTATATATTTTTAGATTGCCAAATGGTGGAAGGTTTGTATATTTCCAACCATGTAGTATATTATCTTGGATAAAATCACAGACTTAATAATCTGGTTAAATAAGAAGTACCACATCATTATTAATTTCATTTAAAGTAAATAAGAGTTATATTATTATGACAGCTACTAAGTAGGTCAGGACCAGCTTGAATGTCACATTAATGGGGGAAGGAATGTGAATTTAACATGTATAACAATAACACTTTGTTTTACAGCATAATAAACCACTCTCTTGACTGATAAAAAGTATATATATAGTTAGAAAGCTTGTGAGGAAACTATTACTCTGTTATTTTTGTTTTACTTGGATTGCTTGTCTGTGTACTTAATAAACGATTTTCAACTGGAAACTGACTGCCTGCCCTGCTTGGATTACTTTTCAATACTTAGTAATTCAGTATAATATTTCAAACTATAAATATTTTATTATTTTTTGACTTAGGATGAGTTTAAATTCACTACTTCTACTACCATTATCTGATCTGATTATTTTACAGTGATTAACTAGATATATCTTCCACACAGAGAAGTTTCTTACACTGTTTTGATAAAATATGCCTATTGCGCTTTATAGATTCTGATAGAATCCATGATATTTCTAATAAAAAAATTAGTACAGGCAAAGGACAATCATGTCCCCATCACCTCAGCTAACATTTGCTTAAATGGGTTAAGGACTTGTGGGGGGAATACAAGTAAGGCACACACCCAACAAAAGTGGATGATAGAAAAGAAGATCTGAGGTATTGGTGAAGAACAGGAACACACAAGAGGGATGTTGGAATAGGAAAGTCTGAGGGAAAGTCAGAGGGGGATGGGCAACTTTTTTTTTTTTTTTGGTAGGATTAGGCCCCATTTTTTTTTAAGAATAGACGGAAAGGTAAAGATAGGGAAAGGGGAGGAGAAGAACATCACAACAGGTATACCCATAGAACAAATATCACAAAAGAAGACAGACAAAGGTTGAAAAAAAATAAGGACAGGTAAGTTACACAAAAGGCATTCTACACAGCACAGGCAATGGTAACTTGTCATACAGAGTAGGGATGCATACCAGCCATGGTGCAGAAGAACATATCTACCTATGTACTATCACATTGCGACATGTTGCAAACTGTGTGGCAGTCATACCTGGATGTGTATGACCGATGGTAAATGTGTGTTGTAGGGTAATAAATAAGGATCACAGTACAAACGGGATAACTAAACAAATATCCATGTAGTCTGTCAGCAGTGCAGGTGTAAGCCAAGCAACGTCACAGATGAGCAAATGCAGGTGTAACAGTGCTAGATAACTCAAGCAGAGAACAGAACAAAACCTACGACCATGCATGTGAAAGGCAAACAACCAAGCACAGTGCTAGTAAAAGTACTGAAGAAAAGCAATTACATGTCTGCTACATACACAGGTGGGTATACACAACCCAAACAAAGGTGTAATGGAATGCGTGTATATTACACACATATGCCATGTCAAAGGCAACACACATGTGTAGATGTGTATGTATGACTTTCAGTGGCCTAAATGGAATATAAATTAAATCAATGTCAATAAACCTACACACACCAATGACATGTAAGTATATTTACAAAAATATAACACTACAGCTTAATAAATGTAGCAGGTTGTAAACATGGATGTCAAAAAGTACACTGGTTAGCTCATATGTATAATGTGAACAGGGATGTATTATGTATTATTCAGTAAATTGTGTGCAGATTTCCTGCATTGTAAAATGCCTATACATGTGGAATATGCCAACTGTGTCAAACTAATGCATGGCAATGGTCAATAACTGAGACAAAGGTAAACATATCTGCCAAATATGATAGGGATATATCAATGTAGAAGGGAGGTTGACAGTCCAGGCCCACATCAGGGAAAAGCAGGATAAGGTAAGTTGACACACTGCAAATGCATATCTACAGTACACAGGGTGCTGTAGAAGCCAAACCAAAATACATTTAACCAAATGGAAAATGTATGTCACATGGGTAGAATAATTGCTGATGTCCACAAAATTGGCCTTGCATAAAACACACATATACAGTAATGTGCGATCATGTACTATCAACATGCATTGGTAAGTAAGCTAAGAATTTCAAGCACATACACATATACTGTCGTGCAAATCTTGAATAAACAAACACAGGTAATGGTCATCCACCCTGCTCATTACTGAGTGCAGGGCACAACATTGAGCATCATTACAGCACATCAGCTATAATTCAATGAATGCTTACATGTCAAAGGTACAGTTGTGTATGGATACGACTATGTGCAGACATATGCACAATCAGAATCAGTTAATGTGTAAAACTATTTGTGGGAGGTGAGAACTTATGTAATCAAGTACTGGAAGTGGAAATTTAAGATGCAACAAACATGGAGTAATGCACTGTTAAAGAATAAATTATCTGAATCCCTGTTAAAGCTACATTGCTATTTGATGCAGTTAGAAAAGGAGGACCGCACATAGACATGATACAGCTGTATATGAACCCACATGACATCAGTATTACCAGCCCATGGTGCACAAAACCACATCATGACAGTGGGAAATCATGACAACTGTCATCCAAAATACATGGGGTGACACATCCTTTTGTTGCACATACACAATATGGCAATGCACATTTCCAAGCCATACCAAGGTGTTAGGGCTGGGCAATGGGCAACATATGTTGTCTGTCATTTGCCCCAGTAAAACAAGTTTACATGTTATGCCTTGCAGCACTAGCTGCAGGTTAACTGTCACAATGCATGGACAGTTGAATGTAGAAGGAAAGTGTAATGTGTTAATGTGTGTCATAAACACATTGAAACCGAAGTAAATGTCACATGACAATACCACATAAGCATGTCAGCTACATGGTATGCATGCACAAGAGTGCATATACAGTCCAATCAGTTATGTAACAATCAACATGTTTGCAGCATTACACAAGTGGAGCACACAGACAATACTTATGGATTGGGGGGACCAGGCTGATGGGGCTGAGACTCTAAAATGACCTCAAGGCATGATGGCTCAGACAGGTGCAGATCCAGCTTCCTCATCATCATCATCACTGCAGTCATCATCATCATTATCTGAAGACTCTGCCAGTGGCCTGGCATACTCTCATCATCATCTGATAGGAGAACATCCATGGGTCCCATGTTCTGTCAAGATAATTGCAAAATGCAACAGAAAAGAAAAGAAAAGCAATGCATATAATGCAGAACATTCCCATGATGATCATAGCATAACTTAATAAGAAAATGATGAAAATTTCCACAGGGTCTGACACACATCTGTTATGGACAGAGATATCTTCTAAATGCCTATCCCTCAACGTCCTATTTATAAACAGGACATCATTATTCTTTTGTGAATACTTGTACAGCTTAGAGACACCCACCCAGGTCAATAGCATTCTAAAAAATGTATGAATGTTCAAATGTAGAGATTGTGCTGTCTGCATGTAATTATCATATGAACAGCCTCCAAGTATAATTGCTAAAATGAGCAGAGATATGACAATATTCTGGAAAATAGGCAAGCTATATGACAAGTATCTTAGCCACGCAGAATAACTGACTGAATACACATCAATATAATGAACAGTAGCACATGGTTTATATGTTCAATCACCACAGCCTGTAACATATGAGAATGTAATATATGTTGTATTAACTGTTTTACTTGTGCACAACTGTATGCAATACCCACTTAAAATTAATAGCAGTCAGCAGCATGCAAAATGCAAACATCCTGATGATTCTTGTTGATTATTAACTACAGCAAAAAAATGTTTATCTGCGCAAGTGTCATTAAACCTAGACTATATCTGTGCTTTAACAAAAGTCAGACACAATATTAATGTTGAACTGAAGGACATACCTCAAAGTCTACAAACAGCATTGCAAACCTTGACATAACAGACACCCATTCAATCAGACTAGGCAGACTATGGACACCAGAGCAGTAAATGGAAAACACAGCAAAACATATAAGCATGCCAAAACATACATTACAATCAGTAATTAAAACACTAATACTTGTATGGAAGACATCCACCTCAAAGTATGTGTGACCAATACACCAAACTAACTGTTATTTAGATTGTGGAGTACAATTCAATAATCGTGTGCTGAAACAATGGCTTAATGCTACATGACAGTTCATCATTTTTGGATTTCAATCACAATTTTAAGCATAGCTACACTTACCTTACTGATGTATGATGGATATTCCTGCATTCTAAGCAATAAACATGTTAATGTAAAAAATGCAGGCCTGTAAAAAGAATCAGATTAATTTAATTTCATAAAACAGAAAAAGTAGTCAACATGCTTCTTTCCTTCCACTGCTCCTCAAGCCTGTGCACCTGCTTGATGCACAGAGCATGGTTCCTGGTTCGATCTTCATTGCCTGAAAACAGAAACGATGAATGATACATTCCTCAAATAACAGTGTTAAACATTGCTCAGAAAAACTTCTCGACAATTACGCCACAAGGACATTAGATAAGTACCGCACACATTTTTACAATGCTACATACTGGTTTTAACATGTTTGAATACCGACTGGAGGACATGATGAAACAACAACATACTTCCAAATTCTAACCATGAGAGCTAGCTGCATAGCTAATCCAGCTTACCTGAAAATTCATGTTTTAAATGCAATACAAAGACTTGGTTTTATGAAATCACCTGCATAGCAAAGGCTCTTGCCTCTACCATAGTGCCTTTTTGAGGAAAAGTGATGATGTTAAAGCTACCAAAATAAAAATTTCAATAAAACACAAATTAAAGGTCATGCTGCTAAATGCTAGGAGTCTAAACATGAAACTGCACTCATTGCAGCCATTCTTAACCCTGGAAAATGTTGACATCTGCGCAGTCAAAGACACCTGGTTCAAAGCTTGGAGAGCATGCCAGCCTTACCTGGTTACTCATCCTATCATACATTCAGACACCAAACTGTCAGCGGTAAAGCCAAAGGAGGTGAAGTTTTAATATATATTAAAGACATACACACCTTCAGGCTGGTCAAACAGTATGACACACAGGAGACACTCCAGGTGCAGTTAACCATTGACAAGACCCCTATACAAATCATAGTTAACTACTGGCCCCCAAATATGACTCAAGTTGACTGATCCGCCTATCTGGACTCTTCAAATCTATCACAATTCAACCCTTTACTCTGATTCTGGGTGACTTTAGCTACCTAAACATATATTGGAAGAACTACTCATGATAGAACACAAATGCCTAGAAATTCCTCAATTTTGTCAATGCAAATGCCTTGGGCCACCATTTATCCCTCCCCATGATGACATTACAATATTTCTGGCTTCACTGCATACATCAAGAGGGAGTGATGCAGACCCAGGGGTGGAACTGAAACTGGAGTTCTAGGCTGAACATGTATGTCTTTCTTCCCATGACATAGCTAGATAGAGAGAGAATCATTTCATATTGCTGTAGCATGCATATTCATATAATGTTATTTTTGATTTACAGCAGTAGATTTGAGCCATGCACACAGATCAACACAGAATGAGGTTGATAAACATAAGTCAAATGACCTGTATTCATACAAGTGAAGTACAGACAAAGCAGTCCAATCAACGTGTAATGCTGTTTGCATTAATATTCACAGGTAAGTGTCTCTAACCTGTTACTGTGACCACTACTTGTTATTACTTGAGCCTTATTTCATTGTACTGTTATTTGCTGTCATTTTTTTATTTCCCTAACATTGTACTCTAAAGATATATCTAGTGTGGGCTCAAGCCATGCAGGTTCAAGTTCAGGCAGACCAGGTATGTTACTATGAAATTTCCATAGCTTGCATCAATGTGTAGCACATATATGATACATGAAATTTATGTCAATATTTTCTACACAAGCCAATCTGGTGTACAGGTGCAACGTTTATCACGTGTGTATCTTCAGCCCTTGTTATGTGTTCTATATGTGATGCTGCCAGTAATGCTTTTGCTACACACATGACTGTGTTGCCTTTATCTTTACTTTCCCACTTCAGGATCCTGTGCTGTCTTTCTCTTTACTTTTCCACTTCAGGATCCACAGTACAACCCACAACTTCTCTACAGTGGAATCTTTTAGTACTACACTACTAACTATGTTTCATACCTGTCACTGCCTTTAATCCTGGTGTTGTCCCCCATTAATACAGTGTCATTCTTAACATTCCTAGGACGACATATTCACATACGAGTGATATGTATATCTCAAACTTTTTGCATGTTTTAACTATATTCATATTGTTAATGGTTGCATTGATGTAATCACTAATGCTTCTACAATAGTTGAAGTTCATCCCTCTTCAGCACCACATTCCTCCCACGAGGAGTTGTCAGGTGTGTGTTTTGTTTGTATTCCTCACATATGTTATGTATGTTGGCTTTGTAAACTAATTCTATACTCCATGTATGTAGATTCCGTGAAACATATATGCAGTAGACCTCATGTAAAGTCATTATTTACAACACTGCAGTGGATATATATGTCATATGTCTTTGATGCTGTCCATCATTTAAAGTAAGCAAATTGTTCTGATCTGTGTCTTTGTATCCTGTAGCACATCAGCTGTCTGTATTGCCCATGCAGGGATTATGATGTGATTTCAGACATGTCTCAGCATCCTGGCACACAGAACCTTGATGTGTTGGGAGAGTTTGTCCAAGATGTTGAAGTGATGTTGCTGCACTTATCTGGCCATTCAGAGAATGATTGAACATTGGATGTAGAACAGGATGAGGCCATTGAACTACAGACCCCAGCAGAGACTGCTGCTGATGGCAGTTCCCCACAACAACCTAAAACAGGTGTCACGATAGATATAGGCATGCAGATGTGGTGAATTGGCCAAGTGTCACAGGGTGTCCTCCTCTTGATGCAGGGAAATGAATGTTACCAGCAACAGCATCAGTCAGACATCTCTGCACTGGCACATGACACCTGAACATCAGTGTTTAATCTGTGTACTCATGTATATGTGGTTTGTCGTGACTCAAAGTTGTGTGTCAGAAACTGGCGTGTTGCTTGGGCCTGGACTTGTGGTTACATTCTACATTGCCTACGCCTATGTCTTCAGCAACCTATGTCCTTCTGCTCCTACTCTGATACCTGTAGGATGTCATCTTCAGACATCTGGGGTTCTTGGGGTAGTTCATCCACAACAGCAGCTAGAAGACCACCATGTGCTATAGTTAGCATGTTGTGCAGCATGGAGCACACTGTTATCATTTGTGTTAACTTCTCAGGTGTGTATTGCAGTTAACCCCTGAGTATGTCCAGACATCTGAACCCAGCTTTCAGTACACCAAGCATACAATCTATGGTTTCTCCGGCCACTGCATGTGCTCTATTGTAGGCCTCCTGTGCAGGGTTGGATGATTCATGGTATTCACCTTGGCTCAAGTGGATTACCACAGTCACTTGTGGGCAATTTAAGCACATGTGGTCAGGACAGATATTTTTGTGAGGGAGCACCCTTAGCTTACATCCCAGCTGTATTCATGCACTTACCTAGTAGTAGTCCCTCAGGCATTTCACTTTGCTGGAATGTAGCTCCAGTCCACTTTCCCTCCATATTGTGGCATCATAGACACCTCCAGGATGTGTTGTTTTAGAAACCGAATCAGTGTGGAAGCAGATTCCAAAACAATGCATGCACACACAACCTGGCAGTTGATTGATGGCCAGCCCTTTCTGTTTATGTATTGGTCTGCTTCAGTATGTACTGGTGTCTTGATAGGTATGTGTGTGGAATCTATTGCACCAAGTTCATGGGAGAAGTTTGTGATGCTGCGAAACTGGTACATTACAGTTCCCTGCTCCAGAGGGATGGATGGGAATTGTATGTAGTCATCTACTTTGATATACATTCTTTCCAGGAACTTTGCCAGTATACAGCTCATGGCTGTCTGTGACTCTCCTACAACATTCCTCATATGTCCAGGGAATGTTCCAGATGCAAGTACACCCAGCTAGAGACACATTTTGGTTTCAAGGGGGGGGTGAAGATTTCTCTCAAGGTCTGCACAGAGGTGTGGGGCACACATGTCACAGATAGCCTGCACCATTTAACTGTCTAGCTGGTACCTGTTGATTATTTGCAGGTCTGACAACTGGTTTAGTTGCACCCTTGCTCTAACTCTAGTGGCTACCTTTTAGGGAGCACAGCCTCATTTATGCCTTGAATGAATTGCAGCATGTTACAGTTAATTAACTGCAAGCTGCATTTTTTTAATCTTTTACAGAATTCAGCAAATTCTTTAGTATTACATCTTATTCCTTGAGATCCATAAAGTCTATGCTGAAAATTTCAGAAATCAAATTGGTGCAGCAGTTTGCCACATTAAGTTGTGCTGTGTGTGCACAATGTGTTTTGGAATCAGCCGGGCATAAGTGGGATACATAATTATCATATGCTGAATAATTAATTAGACTGCCTTCAGTATGTCTTCTGAAATCACATCCACAGCAGGTGCACTGAAATATTCTTTTAGTGTGCTGCACTGTACGTTAATAGCTTATATGAATCTTACAGAATCTGGCCCCTCACTTTCAGCATGGACAGCAGTTCTAAATGTCTTTTTATTAAACTTGTGAATAACTATATCCTTCGATCTCTTTACTGGTTGTCGACTTAGTGTTCTAGCATTGTTCATTGGTTTGAAGGACAGTGGGCAGGATTCACAAAGGCTTGCACGGAGTGTAAGAGACGTGCAACACTCCATGCAAGCCTCGCGATCCAGGAACAGCCCTAAGCTCCGTGTAAGAGACCAGCTAAAACGTCTCTTACACGGACTGGGCGTGGACATGCTAAATACCTCACTTGCATCCGAAAGGTATGCAAATGAGGTATATTAGCGATCCACGAAGCAGAAACCAGTCCGTGTAGGAGACGTTTTAGCTGCAGAAATGTACTCCGTTGACAACTGAGTACATTTCTGCAAATTCCACAACGGAGCCATGTCAGCTCCAAATAAAAGGTTGCATATGACTCAGGCAGCATGCCAATGGCCAAATATGTGGTCATTGGCAATACAACCCGATGCCAAAATAATAAAATTATATATTTTTAGCGCAGCCCTGCGCAAACGGGCTGCGCTGTATAAAAACATAAAAAAGAAGGTTCTAAACCCACAAATGTGGGTTTCATGCAATACATGGAATGACAATGCAGGGACCAGCAGACCAAAAGCAACATGGCCACCGTGTAGTGGTTGCTAAGGGGGGAAGCTGAGTCTAAGACATATAACTAAGCATTAGTAGGCAATGTCATGTAAATGAGGGTTCGGATACTGAATCTCACAGTCACATAGCAAATGAGCACAGTCTGAGTAGTGCAAGAGATACATAAGGGGGAGGAATAGAGTAGGAGATAGGTGACATCACAGGGGGGAATGGTAGAAAGAAATGCAGTTCATTGGAGGCCAGTGTAACATGACAGATGACAGGCACAGATCATGGAAAGAGGTGTGCCACTAGATAAGTCATGGAAAGTCAAGAAATGGAAGGTGTACACTGTTGCCTACACCAAAATTTCTTGCTGGGCGTGCATGCGCACGTGTGCACACCATGAAGCGTGAGTAGGACAGTGTGAGCGCGTATAAGGCAGTCTGAGCATGTGGGAGCGTGTTGGGAGATGTTTAACACTGTTTGCGCGGGTGTGCGCGTGTGTAGGGCAGGCTGAGTATGTTGGAGGCTGTTGGCAGACGTGTAACAGTGTTTGCGTGGGTGTACGCACGTTTTAACCTGAATAAGTAGATTCTGAACTGTGTAAGCACGTGTGCGCGCATGTAAGCCACTGTGAGCGTGTTTCTGATGGTATGCACGTTGCTCCCCCCAGAGGAAACAGAGAGGAAAAAGGAAGCAACAGAATTAATAGGAAGCTGGCAGGGATAACTGCTGAAGCTAGCAGGTGAAAACAATTAGAAGCAGGCAATTAAACAGGCAGAATAGTAGCCCAGCCCAGCACTTAAAACTCTGCAAACAGTATTGCAGGATGTTTCCCTTAAGAGACACTGCAAGACACGAGTAAGCTAATAGAAGTGAAAACTGAAAAAGCTGAACTCAGAGCAGAAATGTTAGGGGATGCCATAGCTGTCATAATGAGACATAGGCGACTTGCTGAGGGTGGTGACAATGCAGATGGTGCCAGACAACCCACAGTGAGGAGACAGAGAATAGTGTACAGGCCCAGGGTCACCTACCACGGGTTACATGAGCTGGAGATAGTAGAGCACTATAGAGTGGACAGAGAGCTCCTGCAACAAATTGTTGAGCTGTGCAGGCCACGCCTCACACACAGAACCAACAGAGGGGAACCCATCCCAGTGGAAACCAAGGTATGTGTTGGCCTAAGAATACTAGCAACAGCTAACTTCCAGAGACCAACTGGCGATATGATGGGGATATCACAGGCATCAGCCTCCAGGGTACTGCACCAGTTCCTGGATGCCATGTCAGCACATGTCGGAGATCATGTATATTTCCCCAATGCCCGTGAGGTATTGGCCAGCAATATGCGTCTCTTCCATCAAATAGCGGAATACCCTGAGGTACTGGGTGCAATAGACTGCACACACATACACATCAAAGCACCAGCCGGTGAGCGGGGTAGGGCCTACATTAACCGCAAGGGCTTCCCCTCCATCAACTGCCAGGTCGTGTGTGATGCCCAGGGCATAATAATGAATGTGTGTGCTGGCTGCCCTGGGAGTTACCACGATTCCCACATCTGGCATTTGACGCAGCTGTACCAGACATTTGCCAATGGGGACATCCCACACGGACACCTAGTCGGGGATGCAGGTTATGCACTGGAGCCGTGGCTGATGACACCCATCAGAAATGCACACACACCTGAACAGGAACGCCATAATGAGGCACACGCACAAACACGTAATGTAATAGAGCGTGTGTTTGGGCTGCTCAAGTCACGGTTCCGGTGTCTGGACACATCTGGTAGAGCCTTGCAGTACACACCAACTACATGTACCCAAATTGTCATGGTATGTGCTATGCTACATAATATGATCTTGCAAAAACAGCTGCAGCAGGACCAGCATAGGGCCGGGCCAAACAGCCCCCCACCATTGCCAAGGCCATCACAGGCAGAGCGTGACTCGGAGGAGGAACAACCTGAGCCTGCCCCAGTAGGCAGAAGGAGGCGTGCCCAGTATGCCCTGGCCTTGGCAAAGAGGCAACGCATAGCACATACACTGGCTCAGTAGGAACCCTGGGAATGATACCCCCTCTGACTCACTCAAATAATAACATGGATGCCTAAAATGACATGACCTGCTCACAAACATGTACAGGGAAGTATAATATGCACATCCGACAGAGGCAGCCCTGCAGCACCACCTGAGGCATGAATGCTATGTGTTAAGTAATGTAACACCATGTACTATATGCACACCTGAGCATCCTGACTAAAATCCACCCTCACCAAGCATGAAGCCACAAAATGATGATGGGATGATCAAGTGCAATAACCGGCTGAAGTAATGCAGTCAGTCAAAGGGGAGCCAATGTGTTTCAGGCTGGGAAGATATGCGGAGCTTGACATGATGCACCACCTGCTAGGGGTGGCGTGCACCTATCATGCCATGCCCCATGGATACCGGCAAAGGCTGTCAGTGCCCACAGCATGCCCTGAATAGGTAAGTCTCAAAACACAAACCCACCTTCATAGGTTCTACAAGGGATAGGAACCTAGATGTAATGCTACCCAATGACAGATGTATAAACAGCAAGATGTGTGCAGTGTAAACACACACAGTATGGAGAATGTAGATACCAGTCCTGTAATAGAGAACTGGGCAAGGCTCACATCAGCACCCTAACACTACCAGGTCACACCTCATAATGTGCTGTACAGCCGCAAAACATGGAACAAGCTACAAAAGGAGGGTGACTAGCAAGAAATGGCAAGGATAACCACACCCCCATGTTGGTACCACAACAAGAAGCAGCATGGAATAGCCATGGTCAAATACCAATGGCTAAAACTGCCTCGCAGTATATAGCCTGCTGCAGACTACTGTCCTAATACCAAAAACAGCACCTGGCCTATGTTGGAATATATGAATATATCAAGCCCCCCAAACCACATTATATTGCTTGACTGAAAATACCCAGACATACACCGGTAGCATTGTACTAGCACCAACACAGTAGGAGAAAATTACCCAGATTCCATAAACCAAAATGCCCAGGAACAATGTACTACTCCCACAAGAGGGGTAAGCATACTGGATGTGATAATCAGCAACATGTGTACTGGATGGCAAGATGAGAAGTGTACCCCTCACTGGTAAGACCAGACCATAGAGTAATCACACTGGATATACACATCCTGACCCCAGTCCCTGGCCAGAATACCACAGTGAAAAACACGTGTAAAGTATAGGTTGCAGCCCTCAAAACCGATGCTGAATCCACAAAAGGCCCTGTGCAAGTGCAGAATATGGGACACACCACAGAACATGTTATACAGGCATTCCATGAACACAGCCAGGAATGCTTGGAGTATGCAATCACAAATAACAACAACACACAATGCCATACACGCAGGCATCTGGCATGCTGGCCTCCAGCCATTACCAAACCATGCAAGAGAATGAGGAAGCTACCACATGATAGAGCAAACATAAAAAGGGAAGTAATCACTGACCAGTAGTATGGCAACAACATATGTCCACACATACAATCCACTAAGTTCAGCCACAATAAGTAGAATCTGTGAATCCAGAGGCAATGTGACGCCAGTAACAAGTACACAGACAACCACAACACCCCCCAATAAATACAAATATATGTGATAGATGCATCCATGTATCCAAACCAGAGGTTGAGCTCCAACAACTCAGTACTGTCAAAACTAGACAGGAGGAGAAGGTAACCACATACACCACAAACCCAGTCCCACATAGACCTACCACAACTGTAAACCAAACACATAAACACAGACAAATATTCCCGGAGGCCTTAATTACAAACACACCACACCAACAGAAGCCTCCAAAGTAGATCACAAGCAACCACAACCTTCAAATATAGCACATGCAACGAATAGTACGCAAAGCTGGTGTGCCAAACAGTCACAGGCCAGAAGGAGAAACAACATGCCTGATACAGTCGTAATAGGTGTCTGTATAGGCAGACACACAGCTGTCCCACTCACCAGACTGAACAAGGGAAAGGGTAGAGTAAGCTGCTTGTAGGCTGCCACAAAATGCCACATAACACAAGTACGCAGGTCACCCCAAAGCAAGCAGAAATATGATGCACTCAGTGTCAATGCTGGTGTGAATTACCTGAGATGTACCTCCCTGGTCAACATCAAAAGAGACATGGATGGTCCCTCTGAGTATGTACCCCAGGGCGGGATGACACTGGCTGTGTGCAGCATCCAACCCTCACCAAGAATGATGCCACAGTACAAACACAGAATGCTCATGTTTAACAGCTGGCACAGTTACAGCTGTCAGTCCAAGAGGGTCTAATGTGTGTCTGCTTGAGATGTCAAGCATGACAAGCCATTCTGCTGTTCCAGGGATGGCTGTCAGCTGTTACCCGTGTGCGTCTGGATACTGGATAAGGCCTTTGCCACATCCATAGAGCAGTATGTAGGCAAGGCCAAAAAGACTACCCACCACCCTAGAAAACATAAGTGGTAGGAAACATAAGGGTTATGCTGACCAATGCCAGATGTGTAAACTGCAATATGCATGCCCCTGAGGCACTTCCCATTATGGAGAACATTGATGTCTGTCCAGTGACAGAAGCCTGCTGCAAGCCTAGTGATAGCACACCAGGACTACTAGGTTATACCACATATCATGTGTTATGGCCCCAACACCTGCACCAAAACATCAAAGGAGGGAGAGTATCCATATGCAGCACAGACACCCATATTGCCAGGTAACTGACAATGCACAAAGCAGCGGACACCACCCATGTGCACATAACTGTAGTCAAAACTACTGTACAGTCTGTAGCATGCGACAGACCACACTCTCACACACAAGAACTCCACCCAGACATCCGAAGACACTGGACAGTATGAATGTCCCACCAAATACCAGACAAGGTACACACAAAGTACCACATAGGTGTCAAACCATTATGTATGCAAGGAGTAATCAGTGACCTAGGGACACAGGTCGACATTAATCTGTCATGTGACACCCACAATGCCAATGTGGCTATGAAGACTGTTGATAGTGGACACCGTATCATGAAAGGTTTCACATCAACATAAACAGAGGTCACTGTGCCGCTGTACTGTTCCCTTATCAGACCCATAATCTAGTACAATGACTCATATGGGATGTACCGTACGTGACACCTGCAGTGGTTCGGAAGACCTCATAGTTACCCCACCGACAGGATAAAGGGTGTGAAATATATGTCATATGCTGCCTGGCTGTAGACACCCCAGCTGACTGCAGTCACACACTGCCTACACAGAGGCATTGTATGTCTGTTGTACAAGGCCATGTCCAACACAGGAGTAATGGACATGCTACACCACAGGAAATCAAAGCCATTGGAGCTGTGAGAGTCACAGATGTCAACCTCAACACATAATGAAATAAGATGTGCTGGAGGGACAGATACATAACCCATAGGCTCCCCACACCCAGAATCAGGATCCCAATCCATGGTAGGCAGAGCCCCTCACTGACACCTCTCAACAGGAATATTGCCAAGTGGATGGATGACCGTACATGTATACTGGGGGTCCCCACTGTGTCACGACCAGACAGAGGCACAGTGAAGAACCTCATAAATGGCCATAATTGAACATAGCAAGGGGTGGCGAAAGACACACACACTCTAGCTAGGCTTACTAATGGCCTAGGGTGTCTAGTCTACTATGAAACCATGAACCTATGAAGATACAAAACGTACAGGACACTAAGGATAATCACAAGGCTTACCCAACTGATGGTAGGAACCATGTTGGGCATCCACGGATATGCTCCGAATCATACAGATATTACAAACAACATACCAAACACACACACATATTGCTAACATACAACCTGTCAGGTGTAGTGCAAACACCCCCCCCCCCCCCGAGTGCAAAATACCTATCCCAGCAGATGGTCCCCTGACATTGCAGATGCTGAGGTAAAAGCCATCATCTGCAAAGCAGAACACACAGCAGCAAAGGTATGTGATGGTGTCCTGTGTTGAGGCCAACATGGACTCCAAGAATAATGGAATGCCAAATTACACTACTGCCCAATGTCAGCCTTACCACAGGATATGTACCCAAAGAGCAGTGTACAACAACAGTGGTCCATCACAACAAAGGTGTTGCCTGAATGGATACTCCAAACTACCACCCCAGGATCCTGACAAGCTTGTTCTGCACAGCTATGGAAAGGATCAGTATGTACCGCAGACAGAAGGCTATTGTGGACCTACTGATACTGGACCCTACACACTGTGGCTGTTGTAACTGCAGAACCGACCCCTAAACATGTCTGACCCATTTGAAGCAGTCATTAAGGTCATTGATGATGGCAATGTGGTCCACACAGCGTAGCTGGACCATGCACATGTTTCTAGACAATACCTTACGAGTTCAGTATGGATATGTTCACCAGCTTAAATATACACCCCTATGTCAGTAGAGGGGTTGCAAACCAGAAAAAGGACAGAACTGACATGGTCAGACATGCCCCATCCATGTCAGACTACAAAGCGGATATGAGTGGCATCCCACAAGGCCTGGTCTTGGCCCCCCCCACCCACTTTCTGTATACATGTCCCATAGGTATAGGCCAACATGGAAGGACTGTGACTGAGCATGTATGCAGAGGAGTACAAACAGCCCACCATATCCGACCCCCAGCTGGCACAAGCAACCCACAAAAGGGCCACCTACAAACAGACAACTGGAGCCATAGCCATGTCAGCAAGCTAATTGCAGAACTGTGTATAGACAACCACCGTAGATATACAGTAAGCGCCCACAAATTACCACACAGGTGTTAACCCATGAAGTACCTAACATGTAATGTGAGACCTGGGTACAAAAGGTGATAAATATCCTGCACTGGACAAACATGTGGCTGTAGTGTTCGCAGAAACATGTACCATATACCCACCCAAACATGAAGGTTGGCAGATGTAGATAAGGGGAACTCACTGTGGCTCTGCAGCCATCCTCCATCAGTGTCACAACTGACTACAATAGCCCCTGTGGGATATACCACAGCAGACACTTCCATCAACTGTAAAGTCCACAACAGTACCCCACCAGGGGTAGCAAAGAGCATGAACAGATGCCATGTGTTGCCTGAGTAAACAAACTGCTGCCCCACACACCGCCATCCTTCCCAGCTACAGGAACGCTGTGCCTGATGTATGAAGCCATGTCCAACCTGGAATGAATGAACATGTTGCATCTTGTACAATCTGAATGGCAGTGAGCTATGCACATGAGAGACCTGAACCCCAGCACTGACATACATAGGACAAGCTGTACAGAATGATCCATAACACAGAAGGCACCCCCACACTTCAGTAAACTCCTGGTACAGGTCAGCCAGAGAGCCACATATCGACACCCCTCAAGAGGCATCCTGATGAGTGTATGGGAGATGGTAGGCTACCCTGGGTATCACTGTTATGTCAGAGGTAGACGGAGGCACAGTATACTAACCATGACATATGTCATGGCAAACTCCAGTTACAATGTGTGTTGAAGGACAAACACACCCTGTGACTAGCATCAGAAATGGCCTAGGGAACATCGCTAGTGTTTGCCAATGTCCACCCATGTTGTGGAATACACTAGCAATGTTGGACGAGCCTGGTGTAGGTAGTCCATATCTGAACATATTGCAACATGGTCATATGTGCACAACTGGCCCCTACACAGTCTGTTGTGCTCACTATGAAGATGTCAAGCAGTGATAGGACTAAAGCCCAGGATACTGTCCCCCACAGTGAAAGTACCGAACCAGTACACTATACGGTACTACAGTGTTAGGTCATTATGAAAGTATGTTGAGAACTGTCTGCAAAGTATCCCATGCAATCCCTGCAGGCACAGTATAATCCCTGTTATGGCAGACATGAAGCAGTTGGCCAGTTAGTACACAACATGACACCCAACACACAATCATAAACGTGCAATATTGTCGAAGTTCACACACACCCAGATATGTGGTGGACTTCAGAGTGCAACATATGGAAAGCTCACACTGGGCATGCTCGCACACTTTGATAAATGAGGCATATGTCAGACAACATGCCATGGAAAGGCTGAACTGGGCATGCTCACACACTTAGGCCATATCTCCGTTTAGCAGTTGGCCACACATATCTGGTATTT
Organism: Protopterus annectens; assembly: GCF_019279795.1. Classification (NCBI taxonomy): domain Eukaryota; kingdom Metazoa; phylum Chordata; order Ceratodontiformes; family Protopteridae; genus Protopterus; species Protopterus annectens. The sequence goes on from NC_056736.1 coordinate 126,284,272, forward strand.
GTACGTGTCAGTCCAGGAACCGACCACAACACAGCAATCAGCCCAGTGCACACAGTAAATGACCACAGAGACATAACTGATATAGTGGATCACCGTCATATGCAAGCATCTTCCACAGATACACAAGTTGGTCATAGGAACAGGGAATGCTACGGCAATAAAGAACTGCAAACAGTAGAACAGCACAACAAATATTGTGCATCCGACAATTGAACATATGGGTGTAGAGGTCAATACTAGGCTTCTTGACCCAGGGAATGACAGCTCAGCCAGAGTGTGCTTGGCATCTGCATCCCCAGGATAGTAGGCTACTGTGCCACTGTAAAGTAGGTCACAGAAGGCAACATGTGAGGCTAGTGAGCTGTGCCTCTGTCAAGCAGGGGAACCGTGGAGGTCTCAGGGATTGAATGTGCTAAGCCACAGCCATGTTGTCGGTGTGTGCTGTGAGAGGGTTGCTGAGGATCTCTGACAGTAGGTGTCCGTCAATAACAGACTGAGGGGAGCCCTATCTGCATTCTCTGGACGATTCCACTGTCAACACTGTGTTGTAATGAGTATGTGTGAATGAAGTGCCGTGCCGGAACTGTCCACAGATGTCCTCCCTCTGTGGGCTACAGCTCTGCAATGTATTAGGTCACTCTGTCTGTTGAACAGTGCATATATGGCTGGTGTACAGCTGACAGGTGTCTTGTTGTGGAGCAGTCATGGGTATATGTGGGACAGCATGACCAATGCAAACTGTACACATGCTCATAGAATGCAATTGTCAAGGATTATGCTGAGTGGCCAGTATAGTCCTCATGGGTCCTCTGAAGTCATCCACCCCAGTCTACACAAGTGTAGAGTCTGCTTGTGCTAAACACTGTTTGTGTGCAGTGACAACCTTGCCTGAGGGTGGAGATGAGATATGGATGTCCAGGGAAAGGTGGGTATGGTCAGATATCAACAATGGTGGTCTACCTCTGGTGTGGAACAGTGAGTACCCACGTTGCAGATGGACAGGTGCAATATGTATTCACCCATGTGGCTGTGGTGTGTGGTTCTGCCATAGCACATGGACCCACAAATTGTAGTGGCTGTAGGGTAAAGTGGTAGAGGCCTGAGTAGTTCTCACACACAATATGCCTGTACCTGATGTTAACAACTGGAATGGTGTATGTGAATACCTGCATATCCTGGCACTGTTCCCAGGGAAGCTAAGTGCGTGTCCTGGATGTGGGTGTGGTGTTCTGGACTGGTTGTGTTGTGTGTTACAGGTCCTGTAGTCCCAAAGCATAGTATAGAACATAACCTGCCAGTGCGATGTGCATATCTGACCCTGATGTAGGTGGCTGTAAATGCATATATATGCTATCCCCCACCTGACAGGTAGTACTACATCTACATACCTCTGTAGAAATAAAGATGTCAGCACCCTATAAATACTACAGGTGCAGAACAAATGCCCAGTAATTCGGATAGTGCGCTCTGCTAATGCGTCTCTCTCAAGTGTTATAACATAATTAGATAGGGGTTCGAATCCTGCAAATGCTCAGTGTGTGTGTGTGAAAGGCTGTGAGAAAGAAATCCCCCTTTTTGCAACTGGGAAAACACACTACAGGATGCACATTCCCCTTTCTAAACACTGCTGATGTCAGCACCCTATAAGTACAGCAGGTGAAGGGAAACCACCCAGTAATGCGAATAGCGCGCTCCGCTAATGTGTCCGTCTTGAGTGTCATAACATAGTTAGGTAGGGATTTGAATCCTGTACATGCTCAGTGTGTGTGGAGGGGGTTAGTGTGCGTTCAAGACTGTTTGAAAGAAGTATCCCTTTTGCCAACTAGGAGAATACACTACAGGATGCACATTCCCCTTTCTAATCACAGATGATGTCAGCACCCTATAAGTACAGCAGGAGAAGGGAAGCCTCCCAGTAATGTGAATAGCGCGCTCTGCTAATGTGTCCGTCTCGAGTGCCATAACATAGTTAGGTAGTGGTTTGAATTCTGCAAATGGCAAGTGTGTGTGTTTGGATGAGGGGAGTTAGTGTGTGTGCAAATTTGTGTGAGGGAAATGTCCCTTTTGGCAACTGGGAGAACACACTACAGGATGCACACTCCCCTTTCTAAACACAGATGATGTCAGCACCCTATAAGTACAGCAGGAGAAGCAAAGCCTCCCAGTAATGCGAATAGCGCGCTCTGCTAATGTGTCCATCTCGAGTATCGTAAGGTAGTGGTTTGAATCCTGCAAATGATTAGTGTGTGTGTTTGGATGAGGGGGGTTAGTGTGTGTGCAAATTTGTTTGAGGGAAATGTCCCTTTTGGCAACTGGGAGAACACACTACAGGATGCACACTCCCCTTTCTAAACACAGATGATGTCAGCACCCTATAAGTACAGCAGGAGAAGGAAAGCCTCTCAGTAATGTGAATAGCGCGCTCTGCTAATGCATCCATCTCAAGTGTCATAACATAATTAGGTAGTGGTTTGAATCCTGCAAATGGCAAGTGTGTGTGTTTGGATGAGGGAGTTAGTGTGTGTGCAATTTTGTGTGAGGGAAGTGTCCCTTTTGGCAACTGGGAGAACACACTACAGGATGCACACTCCCCTTTCTAAACACAGATGATGTCGGCACCCTATAAGTACAGCAGGAGAAGGGAAGCCTCTTAGTAATGTGAATAGTGCACTCCGCTAATGCGTCTCTCCTGAGTATCTTGATGTAGTTAGGTAGGAGTTTGAAACCTGTAAATGGCATGTGTGCGTGTTTGGATGTGGGGAGTTTGTGTGTGTGCATTTCCGTATGAAAAACATGTTAGCTTTGGTAATCAGGAGATCACACTACCTGATGCACATTACCCTTTCAAAATACTAATGTTGTCAGCACCCTGTAAGTACAGCCAGAGAAGAGGAACTATCTAGTAAACCAAATAGTGCGCTTTACTAATGCGTCTTTCTCACATGTCATGACTTAGTTAGGTAGGGGAATGAATCCTGCAAATGGCAAGTGGGGGTAGTAGGGTGTGTGTAAATGCAAGTGTGAGAAAACAGATCCTTTTGGCAAATACTACAATACAACAGATGCTGCATACTCCCCCAGTAAACACAGGGGATGTCACCACACTATCAGCACAGCCAAACAGGGCTAGTTGGCTAGTAATGCCAATAGTGCACTCTGCTACTGTGTCTATTACCATTGTCAGAGTACAGATAGGTATGTTTTGGTAACCCACAACTGCCACGTGTGGTTGTGTCACACAGTATGACCTTGTGTGGGTCTTTGTACATAACAATGCATGTCATTGCCTAAACCAGTAATGGCATTGCACACATGATGCATGTGTGTGACACATACACATAAATACCTGTGACCTGCAGTAGTTACCATGTCTGACACATGCCTTGAGTGGATAAATGGTATTTGCAATGTATACCAATATGACTGTGTCTTACTGTGCAGGGTCCGCACGTGGTATGTCTCTATACAGTGTGGGTGTATATGGTGAAATACCTACAGCAGGGGATACACATCTGGTCTGGGCCATATAGTGTACATGTAGTCGATGTACAGATGCTGCATGTTCCCACCTGTTGTGGTAGTGGTAACATGTCATTCCACTGCAATTCATTGAGCACATGCTGTGAACCCTTCAACTAGTGTGTTGTAGCTACAGTAATGCTCACACACAATGTTTGGCTGGATGCAGTCCAGCCATATAAACACAGTTCTTGAGACTGTCATATTGCCAGCGTTGTTATGGAGGATAGGTGGTCTTCCTGTGTATGGGAGGGTTGTGTGTGCCAGGCTATGAACCAGATGGCAGTCCGACACATTGTTAGCTGCACATGATTAGGCCCTGATGCTTTGTGCTGTGCCAACAACCTGGAGGTGAGTGTATCTGTGGTACCTTGGTATACCCCCCTATCCATGTGTGTTACATGTGTAGGGGACGACAGCCATGGTATGGGGCATAACCTGTCAGTGATGGGTAACACCTGTGAGCTATGAATCATGAATCTGGTACTGCACAGACATTGCAGTTCACCGTGCTGAGGACAGTGTCTGGTGCATGCATCTTCCGGTGTACACTGCTGTTGTTGTGTAGCAGCACTGTTAGTGTCCTAACCTGTGTGATACCCACGGAGGTGGCTATGTAAACCATGTCCTGTAGCATAAGGCAGTATGTGTGTACCAAGGAGCTTTGCCATTATACATCGGGCCATGGGTGTCACGTGCAAGATGACCCTTGCACATCATTGTGGCTTCCCTAGCATGTAAGCACACGTTGACAGCCAGCAGATACCCTATGAATGACAGTGGAGACTGAGCATAATGTAGACATACAACACCCTTCCCACATATAGTGGTAGCATACCTGGTGAGGGTATGTTGGCAACCAACATCAGGCTCATACTGGCCTGTGCCACATGCTGAGAGATGCATTCTATGCTCCCTATCATGTAGTCCAGGGAGGTATGTCTCAGGCAGCCATACTGGCATGGTCAATGAGTGAGTCATATGTGTCCATGCCTCTGACTGACCTGTATGCATGTGTTATGTGGTGGACCATAGTGCCCCTGAGGCATATCACTGTGACCTTCACCAGATACAGCCTGTTGAGCGGGACACCAGTGCAGCACACAAGACAGGTACCTGACACGTCTGTAGCAGGTGTGTTGTGTAGCCCTACAGGCTGTGAGTGTGTGGCACAGGGGATGTGTGTGCCATGTGTGGCATGTGCTCTGTTCTGACGGAACATATGCCTGTGTGCTAGCTGCAGAGGTGTGTGATGCTCAGGCGGGCTGCTATTCTGAGTCCCCACATATGCCCCAGTGTGTTCAGCATGCTGTCAGTGTGTGTCAATGTCTGACTTGTATTGTAGTCACTGTAATATATTTTATTTATATATTTATTTATCCTACATTTGTTGACCGGGATAGTCCGACTGGATGCATGTCCATTTCCAGGGGAGGCCCGGGGAGACAAGCTATGAGGGTAGCAGATGCAGCATTACATAATACCAGCATTACATATTACAAACAGATTATTTACAGAGATTACATAAGTAAGCAAGTTAAACATGTTCCACAGGTTAATGTTAGTCCTGAGCACAAGTCAGGATTAAATTAAATTACACAGTAAAGTGGTTCACAGATTTTACACATTCGAGTTAGCCAGGCTTGATACATTGACATAGCCAGTTAAGTGACAAATGTTGTTTGAGTCTAGTGTTAAATTGACCTAAGGTGGACAGTAGGGTAATATCAGCTGGAAGTGAGTTCCAGGATCTACTTACAGAGTTTGCAAAGAGAGAATCACTGGCTGTGTTATTAAATCTGCTAGTCTGAATTAGTAGTTTGTTAGAGGATCGAAGCGGTCTAGGATTGTTATAGGGGGTGATAATATTTGAAGTGCAGGAATATTGTCTGGATTATAGAGGATTTTATAGGCCATAATCAGTTGGTTATACTGTATTAGGCTGGGTATTGCAAGCCAACCAAGCTGATTTAGATTGATGCAATGATGTGTCCTAAAAGGCAGCCCAGTGGCAAACCTGGCAATGTGGTTGTAGCAAATTGAGTGTTTGTTAAGGACAGTCTTGTTCATATTCGTGAGTAGAGGGGATGCATACAGAAGGGTTGAAACAAGGTGTGAGCGAGCTATGGCACCTTTAGCTGGAGGGGCTAGGAAGGCTTTAATTCTGTAAAGTGACCCTAGTTTTCTATTGATGGCTTTGATAATTTGGTTAACATGTAGGTCACATTTGAGATTATTGTCTATGATGACACCTAATAGTTTAGTAGATGGGTCAGGGGAGATTATTGTGCCATCAGTTGATGTTATAGTAACGGTGAAAGTGGTAGACCTACGTGTTGGTGAAATAACAGCAGTTTAGTCTATTTGGAATTTAGGATCAGACGATGTTCAGAAAGTCAGTTTTCTATTGTATTAAAGGTGGTCTGGGTAGCTGACCATAACTCTACTGGAGATGTGGCTGAGCAGATCAGAGTAGAGTCTTCAGCATATTGGATACAGCTGACTTTTGGGATGACAGTATAAAGGTCATTAATGAAGATGGAGAACAGCAAGGGCCCTAGATATAGAGCCTTGTGGTACTCTGAGGGTGTTAGGTAGAAGGTTAGAGAGTTAGTTCTGCCAGAGGCCAGCCTGCTGTCGACCATGCAGGTAGGATTGAAACCATTGGAAGGCTCCAGTATCTAGACAGAATGTTTGCAGGGTGTGGATTACAAGTTGGTGATCAACCATATCGCATGCCTTGGAAAGATCCAAAAAGAGGGCTGAGGATATATAATTAGTGTTGCAAGTATGGTTTATGGTGTTAGGTGATGAGGACGGAAGCCATGCTGAGTGTCTGCCATAAGGCGATTTTGGATTAGGTGGTGCATGAATTGTCTATGACTAAAGTGTCCATAATCTTTGCAAGTGGAGAGAGTATAGCTATTGGCCTATAATTGGAGAAGTCAGTAGAGCTGCCTCCTTTGTGAAGTGGGAATACATATGACATTTTCCAGATGGTGGGAAATTTAGATTCTACCATGGTTCATTTAATTACCTTTGAGGCGGGGTAAGCAATAGCATCATCTGATTTTGATAGGTACTCAGCAGGGAGTTGATCAGCAGAAAGTGTAGTGGGTTTCACTGTTTCAATCAAGGTACGGAGAAGTGAAGTGGCGACTGGTTGGCAGCTGAACGCACATAGGTTTCTAGAGGTGCTACTTTCAGGACCAGGGGAGCTAGGAGGTAGATGGCTAGCTAGGGCCTGAAATGTCTCAGTAAAGAATTGGTCAAAACTATCAGGAACATCTTCAGGGGTATTATCAATAGTAGCAGCAGGGATTGGGGTTGACGTTTGTCCAGGATGTAGTATATATGACATGCCACCTGACAGGGTATGGCATTACTGGGTTCAGAGAGCCCAGTCCCCAGATTGGCTGTGTGGTGGCATCCCACACATGTGTTGTACGTTCCTGGCCAAAGGTGATGGCTGACTGCATACATGTGGCAGCTGTGACATTGACACATGACTCACATAAACCACAACTGGACCATAGAGGCGATTCACAGGTTACCTTTGCACATGCTACCCTAGTAGTGTGATTGCCATGGTGAGTATCAACACATAGGGCCAATGGGGAACAACATACTGAAGGTGTGTATGTGTGGGTGTACCGCTACTGTTTCATAGCACTGACATATATGACTGCACACGTGGGTAAATGCCAGGTAAGACATGTGCAATGTGTCACAGGCAACGTACATGCGTACAGGACAGACAGTGACGTTCTGTCATGTGGAAAGTTGACATACGTATCGTACGCTATGCAGATGTCACTAGAAGTCTACAGAAGCACTGTAACTCTGCATTGCAGGTGTAAGCAGTGTTCCAGGGAACCCCAAGCGAACATGCATGCAAACAAAGCTACAGTAAAGAGGGCTGGAAGTAGTGCATTGTACAACAAAGAAGGGGTAACAATAACAGTAAGTAACAATGCAAATATATAGGCACTATCAACATGTACCCAGGAATACACAGTGCAGATGCCCATGGTAGAACTGATATTATGTCATAGTTATTTGTGATTTGGATTACATTGGTACTGCACACATATCTACATGCTTAACATCCACATGGCATAGTCGTTGTGGGCAACTTGACACCATTACTGTACATGTCCACCATTGCATATCACTACTTGCATTAGCTTTCCCCCTGTGCTACCCATGTATGTGGCTATCTGTTGACAACCTTACCACCGGCATGCAATTATGTGCAGCTATTATACTTTGGTATGTACTATGGGTGCAGATAACAATTCAGGACATTCATACAGTTACTGCAGCAGGCATGCTGGGATAAACACACAGTCATAGCAGCACACTGTACTGTTACCAACATGATACTACTAATACACTTTTATGTAGTCACCCTGTGCATCAGCAACGTGTTTACCTGTTCCCACAATGATGTTGGAGATTGCAGGAGGTGGCACAGTGTCATCATATGCACAGGGTGTGGATTAGTTATGCCTGAGTCAGCCACTGATACCACCAATTGACATGTGTGTGTATGTGTGTTGGTGAGGGGCAGCAGTACAGGGTGGGGCAGTGTTGGTGCAGTGTGTGCGTGTATGTGGTCACCCTAGGTGTTAACATTTCGCATGTGTGTATGCACGCACACAGTTCCACCTCATGGCTGCCATATGCAGGGGTTTCTGGACAGCCACAGACTGCACCTGGCAGGTCATACAGATCAGTGTCTGTGTGCACGGACACGGTACCTGTACCTGGCAGGCGTGCTGCGGACCGTATCCAGTACTAAGCCAGACTGGGTACTGTCATCAGAAGCGGGAGTGTGTTGACTGGACACAAGTCCCTGTTGGGACTGTCCAGAGCCACGTGCACGTGGTCTCCTGGGGCGTTCCGATGACAGCACAGACCCAGCATTGCTGGGGCAGCTGCTGGCACTATGGGGGCGTGCGCAAGCCTGTTGTCATCTGCGCCAACTGCCAGCTGCTGCTGCTGCCGGCATACGGCCACGTCGACGCTGCAAACGCCCACCATTGCCCTGGCTCATGGGCTTCTGGTTATGGAACTGCTGTAATATGTCCCCACAACGTCTGTCTATGACATCGGTGAAGTTACGGATAGCATCCGCAATGTCAAGCATACTGTCTGTCATGGCTGTGCGACATGCTCTCAGCTCCCTCAGACCCTGTCTGGTGTACCTTTCTATACGTGACTGTGCCTGCATGACAGTCTGAAACATAGCTGAGGTTGACAGACCTCTTTGGGCACGTCAGCCAGAGGCCGTACGCTCACGGATGCTCCCACGAGAACCCATGGGCAACTGTCTGTGTGGTACCATCGGAGGACCCTGCCCATGGCTACTGTGTGGGGACGCATGTGCCACAGGTACCACATTACCCTGGTCTATGCCCACTGTATCCTGTCCATCACCTAGGGACAATGGTGACAAAGGATGTACTGGCAGGATGACTATGCGCAATGATGGGGTTGACAGCTGTGTACTGTCAATTGGCTAACCAATGGCGGACCCTGACACACCTTCCTGTACCATTACACAAATATCATCATTACCAGTAGCCGTGGCACAGGATTCAGGTTCCCTGCTGCAGGTCACCAGATCAGCCTCAGAACCTGTGGTAGGAAGACAGGAAACACAGTTTACAGTCTCCAGACATTGTTACCAGTGATGCACTTCTACACACATGCACACATGCACACATGGACACATGCACACAAGCACACATGGACACAGGCACACATGCACACATGGACACAGGCACACATGCAGACATGCACACGTGGACACATGCACACAGGCACACATGCACACATGCACACAGGCACACATGTACACATGCACACATGCAGACATGCACACGTGGGCACATGCACACGTGGACACATGCACACATGCACACATGCACATGTGGACACATGCACACATGGACACATGCACACATGCACATGTGGTCACATGCACACATGGGCACATGCACACATGCACACATGGTCACTTGTACACATGCACGCATGCACACATGCACACATGCACACGTGGACACAGGCACACATGCACACATGCACACATGCACACGTGGACACAGGCACACATGCACACGTGGACACAGGCACACCTGCACACATGCACACATGCACACATGCACACATGGGCACAGGCACACCTGCACACATGCACACATGCACACCCCGCAGTATACACACAGAGCACTACTGAGTTACATTACTGTTACTAGCATTATCAGGACTATTATAGGTTATGTTAAACACACTCATCAGCATGGATTACCTGCCTTGCTGTAACCCCGGAAGGACCTGCAGAAATGATGAGATTAATGTCAGTGGGCACAACTGTGCCATTGATATTGCATATGATACAGTGTACAGAACAGTCAAGTGTACATATGGCATATTACCTGCACGCTCCATGTCGTGCTGCTGTGTGGAACCAGCCTCCATCATAATGCAGGTGTACTGCTGTTGGTGTTCCAGGGCTGGAGCCACAACACTTAGGAGTAGCCCCTCCAGTCTGGTGAGGGGGGGGTGTGGCCACCCCACCTCCTGTAGCAACCTGTTGCCTGTGGATATCTGATGCATGCTGATGGACAGTTCAGATTAAATCACTGCAGTGATGTCGTACCTGCTCATATGTCCTGTTATGCGTGCCAATATCATTTACCCTACGGACAAGGTCTTGCCACAGTGCAGCCATCTCCTGTTGATTCTGACTGGTGTGGGAAAACAGGATGTCATACTCCCGCACCAGGCTCTGGTGGATCTCCTAGTCTTCCGCCACAGAGTAGGTGGGGTTACATTGATGTGCCATCTCCCTGGAAGAGAACACAAACAGGATATCAGCAGACCATGTCAGCAATATATGGCACACATACTATACATGATACTCATGTGTAGTGATATACTACTACTCCCATATGTTGCATGTGTGTGTGTCATGGTGGATACACAGGTACATGGCCAGATATCAGTGCTCAGCCAACACCTGTGCAACAATACCTGCCACATTCCACACAACATAGTAGCATGCCCCATCGGTCAGCACACACTGACAGGTGCAATGCACAACCTCACTCTGGGGGTTCATCCCAAGGTACTGTATGTGGGACGCTGTCCACTACTGTGATGTGGACAGAAGTTACTCAGCCTGGATATACATATCCCACCACCACCACCAGCACAGTAGACTACTTTGATATGTATGTGATTAGACAGTTATTCACTTGCTGGGACTGAGATGGTATCCATGCAGCACACTGGGCCAGTGGAAGCTACAAGCCACACTGCTGACCCCTTTGCAAATGCTTACCACGGACATGCCACAGATTGCATGGAACTTGCACACAAATTTCTAACCCAAACCCTATGCACAAAGGTTAGGCATCCTGTCCGGTGGACCCCAGACAGAGGCAGATTGTATAACAATAGTAGGAGGCTACTGCAGGACAGAGCACATTCACATTAAGGGAAGGCATCTGTGGTCAGCACTGGTACTACGCTACGGTCCATCATAACAACAGCCATGGCCTACTCTGGTAGGGAAATGGCCACAAACACTATGGATGACCACAAGGCCTTCTTCAGTTATGTTACACATATGGACCACATGCCTCAGATATGCTCTGTGTTAATACACACCTACTTAACATTCACCAAACACAGGGATATTGGCAACAATCTTGCAGACATGTTCGGTGCACGTATCCCCCCTCCTTCTCCCCCACCAGTTGAAATATTTATCACAGCTGGATGTAACCTCCCTATCATCTCACATGTCCAGGTGAGGGCCGCCCTCAGCAGAGAAGAACACACAGCATCACTGTGACCTCATGGTATCCCTGGATGTGTGCTACCTGCACTCCGAGAGGACATACAACCGCATATAACACTGATAATTTATCTTGGCCGTACTACAGGATATGTACCTGGAAAGTGGCATACAGAGACAGTGGTCCCACACCACTAAGGAGGCACCTCGACTGTCCCTGGGAACTACCACATCATATGCATAACCGGCCTGGTCTGCTAAGCTATGGAATTATGCATTATGGGATGCATATGCAGTGATATTGGGTACCTGCAGACACTTGTTCCCAGCCAGTGTGCCTTTGTGATGGGCTGATCCTGCCTTTTGAACCTGGCTGACCTTGCAAAGCAGTCACTACAGCCATTGCTGGGGCAACACACAGACAACTGCTGCCAGGATCATGGCCTAAGACTGATTTACATGTAATGTATGGTCATCCCCATTTGGTGGAACTACGTACACACAACATATCACATGGACATACCTATAGATACAGACCTATGACACATTTGGAGGGTTCACAGTATGCACACTATTAACCTGCTACTTTGCATTACCTGTATTTGTCGCAGCTGGTTGCGTTACCACTGCTTCTGCTTGCTGCTGCTACTGTCACTGCTGACAGCTTCGGGTGACAGAGTCACAGTGTATAATTTTTTTTTTTTTTTTCTCTCTCTCTCTCTCTCTCTCTCTCTCTCTCACACTTTTCTCTCTCCCTCTGTCTGCTTCCAGACAGTGCAATGAATGTATTGCATGTGTGGAGTGTTAGTACTGGATGCTTTTGTAGGTATCTGCATAGGTCCATGTGATGGCCTCTGCACCAATTGTAAGCCAGCATTTGCTAATTGCATACAGCCAGTTGTGTACTGATTGCAGTTCTCACTGTGATTTCAGGTCAGTGCTATAAAAGGGTATGTGGGATAGGCATTACCCTTTTAGATTGTAAGGGCGGGGACCATGCTGTTATGCTGTGGACAGTGTTCTGTGAGTGTAAAGGTTAGTATCTCTCTCATGATTCAGGCTGTGTTGTATATTCACATTTCTCCATTCCTCTCTCATGTTCCCTGTAGCAAGTGTGTATGCACAATGACTCCTACAACTATATATAGATATATATTTATATATATATATATATATATATATATATGTACATATACATACATTTATATATGTACTTTAACTGACATTATTATCTACAAGCTACCAACTATCATGGCTGGTTCTGTTCACACACTACTATTATGGAAATCCAGCAGTTTTGACAGTAATTCTAAATGACATGCTTTGTGTACTACACATCCTATATTCCCTTTACATTCATCCCTACTATTACATGTTATATTTATTTTAGCACAATGTTCTTGTATAAGAGTCATGGCTTAGTGGTAGGTCATACAGACTAGTGTTTCCAAGGTCCTGGGATCGGGACTGACAGTGGGATTTTATTTTGCTTTTGAACTGAGTACAGGACCTGTCAATCAAAGTGACTAAGGCACTTTTAAGCAGTTGTAACCGGGTTAGCGCTGGTTTGCGCGGAGCTCACGCATGCACACTGGCGGTTAGCTCCGCGCACACACGCGCACACCCGCTTACAACCGCTTAACGGTGCTTACTCTGGTGCACACCCACGTTATTTTCTTTGAAAGAAAAGAAAATGGGGAGACAGGAAAGTGGTGAAAAAGGGGTCACGAAGAGGGTAAGAGAGTAGGGAAACAAGCTTGGGATTTGCAGGAGGGATGTAGGTAAGGCCCATAGCTGCCCATTTCTTCATCAGCAACAGCTGTGCATATGTATGTAATTTGTTGTGACATTTGAAACCTTCCACCCCTGAGAGAGGTGTGAGGACAATAATACTTGTTGTACAGCCAATTGTAATTGATAGATTCCATGTCCAGCAGACATGTGTGCGTAATGGGCAGCTATGTATGGGGCGTAATTTTTTTGTGTGTACAGAGTGCCCTTTTTTTTTTTGTCAGGTGAGAGTGGTATGTCAGGTGAAGGAAGTTGGTACAGCTGGGGAGGTAGGTTGGGTAGGTACACAGACAAGACAAACAAGACGCATACAGGGGCGGTGTATGACACGTGTGGGGGGGGTTACACAATTGACGGGGACGGAGGTTTGGATATCCAGAGCCCATGAGCCCACAGATGGCAACAGTGGAACTGATATCCCCACCCATAGGCAGTTGCCACTGTTCCTTCACTGCCCAGGATGGGGCTGTGCTGGGGGCTGTGTAGGCCGGGCAACAGGCATGCCCGTTAGTTGCACCACCCATGCCTCAAGCTGGCGTAGGGGCTCAAGAACAGAGTCCCGAATCTCCCTACGCACCACAGTCCGGACGCTACGGAGGGTGAGTGGTGGTTCTCCTCCGGCCACACTTGCAGAGGGGGGTGAGCCCCATCCCCTGCAGCGCTTCCACCCGCAGGTGGCACAGGGCCACCGGAGGAGGGTCTGGACTCGGCACTAGTGCCAGGTGCACTCGCCAGCTGAGGTGGGAGAGGTGGGTCCGCTGGAACCCGCCTTCCCTGTCGTCCTATGTTTTACATTATGTCATGACAGTTTGGGTTAGTGACATATAATGCCATTCACAATTAGTTGTAACAGCATGCATTAGTATTCCCATTAACCAAACACCCAGATATTCACACCATTGAACAGCGTGCATAACACATGCATAATTTGAACAGAAATACACAGTCCAACAACATGCAGGGTTAATTGATGGCAGCAGGCCATCAGGTTTGGATGTATGAACAGGGCAGATGCATCAACGGACATGCAAATATATATGACCCAACAGGACAAACATCCAGGGGTGTTAATTGTGATTGCACATACCATTTTCACGTGGAATGGGTTATATGTGGTTATAGGGTGGGGTGAAGAAAATAATGTTAACACCTTGAAATACCAATACATATGCTGTACATTTCTAATAACTACAGTTATATACACACTACTGTTCTAACTACAGTTTCCTATATGATAACTATTTCAACTTGGTGATAGGACTGTTACTGCAACATCAATATACATTTTATTGTTCTTCATACACATTCATATCTAGCTTTGTTCAGCTACATCATCCTGCTACATTTGCTTTATATAGCTGTAGACAAGTGTGGATGTTTGGTATATCAGACAATCATCCTATCTGCATATTGCAAACTGAGAGCAACATATCCAGATTTTGGGGTACACATTCCAGATGCAGCAACACTTTGAACAGATTTTGCTGTTTGGTTTTGATTCTCACATGCATTTCATTCTGTCTTGACTGCAGTATACTTTATTCAGGGGTTATTACTACTGTATTGCTGGATTCATGACACTTTCTCACACTCTCTCACTTGCTTTCATTTTACTATTCAGGATGGTACTTACTTCTAGGCTTTATTGACATGTTTTACCTGTAGTTATTACCATCTTTTCCAGCAGTCTCACTTCTGTCATGTTTCAGTATTTCAACAGGGATATATTTCACACATGTGATTTCATCATCTTCTGCAGCTATACTTTTCAGCCTGCTGCAAGCTGTGTACTATTTTCTTACAGGTAGGGCATTTTTATTTCAGAATTTATGTCAGACAGTTTCATTTTTCGGTTTAACTTACAGGCTGAAACACACTTTTGTAATCAAGAAATACTTGCAGACACTTTCACACTGTTACTTGCACATTTTATTCCTTACTGACTACACTGCACTGTTTTGCTGACTGTCATACTTTTATATTTCTTTACAGTTACTGGTAGTGGATTACTGACCTGCCTGCTGGCGCAACCGCACCAGCCTATCGCCATAGGCTCTGCGGTTCGCAGAACGGACACCTGCAGCTGTAATATAAATGAAGTAATATTGGAATACACATCTCCATATTATCAGCTAGTTTAATTTCTTACATACATAATTAAATGTAACTTACTCAGTAGTGGGGCGTTGGGTGTTTGCCGGGCCTCCTGGATCCAAAGGTTCAGTTGGTCCTGCTTGCGTCTCTTCAGGTCCGCATGGTGGTGACGTACCTGCTCACCAGTCCTTGGAATCCCTGTGGCACTGGTGAGATCATGAGCCAACCGGTCCCACGCCTCGGCCCTGTATGCTCCCCAGAGGACCTGGCCCTGCATGAGTTGGGCCTCATGATTGTGGACTAGGAGCCAGAACATGTACCTGGACTCCTCAACACCCCACCTCTGTGCTCGAAAGCAACTACCCTCTCCTACTCCTGTCATTTTGCCTGCAGGTCAGTTCTACAATTGTTTATGCTGTGTATTCCCACCTATGGGGCTTATATAGTCCATTTTTCCCGCACATATCTGTGATTGGCCATTTTGGAATTGTATCAACTTCAGTAAACCTGCATTGTCATGCTCCAGTTTGTATTCATTCCTATATATTAGCTATTATTGCATTTCTAGGTACTGCTGTCATGGCTTAGTGGTTTGGTACCTTGACTATGGTGTATAGTATCCTGGGTTTGAACCTTGCCACTGCTTTTTATTTTTCATGACTGTCTAGACATGCTGAGGGGTGTGTCTGTGTAAAGGCAGTTTTGATACGGCTTGCTCAACGGTGCCCATCGGTTAGCTTGTTTGCGTGGTGCACAGCTCCGCGCAAATGGGGTACGCTGGTTTAAGCCTCATTTGGCTATCGGCATGCATATTATGCTCAGCTCAGTTAGGGGCACATAGATTTAGTGTGTTAAACCACTGCTCAGCTACGGGCACTCATTTTGCACCAGTTAAACCACTGCTCATCTACGGGCAGATGCACTCACCCTGTTAAACTGTAGCTCAGCTATGGGCACATCTGGCATTTTTTATTCTTTTGTTACCTCACATTTCTTCAATATAAATGGGCTTTTACATTACATTTTGCATAAAATGTGGTTTTATGTGTACATATTTGTCAGGGACTTGTTTCGTGCTTATTTTGCTAAAAATAAAAATTGGTGTTGTGGGGCCTCGAACCATGAATGCCTGCTCTTCAGCCAACATTTCTACCGCTACGCTATTGCTTCCTGGCTTATTTTGCATATTTAGTTCTTATATGCTTTCCCACTGACTGCTAACTGTAGCTGCGCTACGGGCACGCCCGCGCAAACGAGCGCACTCACAGTTAAACATTTTTACAATTTAAAAAATATATAACATGTTTATTTATATGTTTTCTGTTCATAGTCTGTGGGGGCATGTGTTGTGTTCTGTTTATTCACATTTCCGTGGACTCTGTCGTAGGTGTTTACTTTGGGAACTTTTCCTCTTCTGGGGGCATGTCCGCTTACAGGGCTCGGCCTACGGACACGCCCCCTACTGTCTTACACGGACCGTGTTAGCCTTAAGTGTGATTCAGCATGCTCTCATGAATATGCAAAGCATGCTGACATCACTTCGTTTAACTGCAGCCTCCGTGTATGAGTTATAACTCTTACACGGAGGCTTCGTGAATCCTGCCCAGTAACTATACTGATGTACGTATCTGCCAAGAATATTTTATTTCTTTTATTTTTTTATTTCAAAAAATAACAGATAAAAATAGCCATTATAATGGCAGCATTTTACATTAAAAAGGAAAGAAAAAATGTCATAGCAACATAAACTGAAAAAATAAATGAATGTCAGTTATAAAAAGTTAAAAAAATCCTTGGTCATATCCTTGTTTAAATCATGGTCCACATTACAAAAGAAAGCTGTAGACAACATAGCATTCCAAAAGTAGACAGTGTTTCAGCAACAGATGTGATTTCATAGCTAAAACAAAACTAAGTAATTATCTATTCAGCGTACAACAATTACAGACTCTGCGTGCATCTGACAGATTCTAAAACACAGTGTGCACACACAACACAACTTAAATGCAAAGTACTTCACTGTTAACTTTATGAAAGCACTTAGTGGTGCTTTATTTACATGCACAATACTAGACATATTCTTATGGAAGCCTGCTGAGTCTGTAACATTACTTAGAAAAATGCTACTGGCATTTAATGCACTACAGCAGGATGCGGTACTGTAAACCATAATATAGGAAGATAGGCAAATGCATCATAGAAGGCAGCCAGCTAGGCACTGAGCCAGGTTACAGTTAAGCCAGAACTCTGATCAGGAAATTATAGATAGGAACAGATTAAACAGAGAGCTAGTGCAGGCTGTGTGTAGGATCTGTGCACCCCACAAATATGATTGTATTTTGTGAGGCAACTGAATACACTTAGAAACAAAAGTTTGTCTGAGTCTAGGAATAATGGCCTGTGGGACATCAGTAGTGTCTCAGAGAGCTGCCAGTCACTTCCTCTTACATTTCTTGGCAGCAAAGTGGATAATTACATCACTTCTCAACAACAGTCATGGATCAAAGAACTATCATGCAACAGTCCTCTGCAATAGCCAACTTTCTGCATATCCACGGTACAATATACTGCACCTACATTCCAATTAAACCCCCTGCTGTACCTGATGCATAACTGTATGCAAATAGAATGGGGTGGCCATTGCACCATTGTCAGGTGGTGTGGTCATCATATGGCCTCATTATAAATATCATAGTGACACACCCTGGTAGTGTCAACGAAGCTTAAATATAGAGAGAAAGTGGTCTGATGGCCACGTTCCAACATGGTGAAATACCTGAAGAACTATTTCTCAGTAAGTGCAGGACCACAGCTGTGATGTGGTAAGAATACACACCTGTCAACTTTAAGTACAAGGATAACACATGTTATCTTCATCCCACAAATAGGTGACTGCAGTTATCCATTGGAGCTTTGACTAATGATGCCATACAGAGCCGTATCAAACCCTGCTGATGATACATACCATACAGCAAACAATGCAATGTGAAATATCACTGAGCATGTGCTTGGTATGTTGAAATCAAGATTCAGATATTCAGATATCTGGAAAAATCTGGAGGCGCACTGCAATGTATATCAGAAAAGGCATCACAGATGATCAGTGTGCATGCCATGCTATGCAACATGTTAACAGCTAAACCTGGCAGCTTGCCAGCTGTAGGTGTTGGTGATCTACCCCAAGAATCCCACATATCTGAAGATGACATTTCACAGCTGTCACAGGATGATCAGGAGGACACAGGGGAGAGAAAATATAAGAGTAGGCAATGGATGATATGGCCATATGCCCCAGCTCACGTACCACAGCAATGTGTGACACACACCTTTGAGTTGTAATAAGCCTTATATACATAAGTACACAGACTAAACAGGGATGTTCAAATGTTATCCCATGGTGGCAGTACGGATCACATGTAATGGAAAGAAAAAATAGTTTTCCACATTGGACATCATATGGAAACAAAAGTTTAAGGTATACCAGTAAGAACATATACAAAATACTTAAGAGGAAACATCAGTGCATGAAAAATTTCCAAAAAGGGCTATACCGGCAAATATGTGGGATGCAGAAGGTGTGCACAACACAAGTAGTCATTGGATAGGCAGGATGTCATCATACAGATAAATATCAATGAATGTTACTCATTAAACAGTCACTATCGCAAGACATCTAGGTCCATGATGAGTATGGAATGTATCAGCAAATACATATGCAAAAACAGGGGATGTACAGTAAGAGTGCTGCATCATACATGGCACTGTGTGACGTGAAATAGTGTGTTACTACATAGTAAAGCACTTACTGCAGCAGGGGTAATGACATACATCCCAATGACAAATCCAAAAATATAAATACAAACAAACATCACATCCCATGGATGATATGGAATGTCACAGAGAAGTAAATGCTAGGATGCACAGATTATTGCTGCAGCATGATTCAGTTCCAGATAATATACATGCAGAGCATCAATGACAGTGACTAGACAACATGCATGGAACAAGTATCGATGTTGGGATGCAGAAACATAGGTATATGCATATGTGTGTGTGTGTGTGTGTGTGTGTGTGTGTGTGTGTGTGTGTGTGTGTGTGTGTGTGTGTGTGTGTATACAGATTCAGTCATATATGGGAAGGCACATGTGGAAAATGCAAGTCAGCATGGTGATTGAAAATGGAAACAGGTAAACAGAAATTCAGCGAGTGCCAAGACTGAGGGATGTGCAGTACGATATCAAAAATTCCATAAGTGACACATAAAAACATACAGAAGCAGAGCTGTAAATGCAGGAATGGCAGACAAGAAGGAAATGTGCAGTGGAACCATCATTTCTATCCATCCACTTGCAAGTGATGCAAACAAGAAAGCATGACGTCATATATTGCATTACTGTTATCAATATCTGTACTAACATGTGCCAATGACAAAGAGGTAATACATATCACAAATTGAAGTTAGTCACTTATTTCAGATAAATGATCAGACACTTCTGTGGCATCAAACATTTGAACAACCACCGATATATTAATGTGGCAGAGGTCGTCACAGCAGCCATCATTGTCACAGGGTCAGAATGACAAAACAGGGCACACAATATTACTCTAATAGAGTGCAGGTTGCCTCTGCTGATGGCTCAGCCTTGGTCATGGCTGCCCTGGCCAAACCCAGAAACACTCACCCCATGGTGCTCTGCCAAGGAGCTGGATGTAGTGACACTAGCATGTGGAGACACCATGTGGGTAGGAGCATGCCTATGATACGACCATCTGGATATGACTGCTTGGCTCACAGTGGAGTGCAAAAGCAAATGTGCATGCAGATTACAGCACAGACATTGATGTCCAATGGCCATGTATGGGATAAATGCATACTATATTGTTATTCTATGCAGTTTTACATTATTAAAGAAAGCATGTTACCCATTATCTCAAAATGTTAAGCAACAGAACAAAATGAATGCTTCATGGATACATAGGATCATAGGATCATAGGAGGTTACTAAGGTAATGGCCCTGGAGACCTTACAAGCCTAGCCAAGAGTTTATCCCCAAAAAGAAACCTCAGTTAGCACCTGTTTCCCCTGTCAGTGAGGGACACAGGTGGAACCCCTGGGACAAATTTGTGGTTTCCCATCCACTCATCAAGGTTGCGCTTGAAGATGGTCAATGAGGTGATCTACTTGACATATATGGGAAGTCTATTCCAGAGACTGGCAGCCTCTGGCAGACAAATCTCTCTCTCCATCAGGTTTTGTTGATGTTGCATATTAGGTTCAGGCCTTTTGAGCAGGTAATGTATGAGAAGTTAGACTAACGGATATAGAGCATCTATAGTAGGGCAGGGTCCGAAATTACCTTGTAGGTGAGACACAGATCACCCCTGAGCAATCTGTATGATACTGAATAGAGTGCTAGTGATCTGAGCCTGTCCACATATGACAGGTGTAGTAGGCTATGGACTCTCTTTGTGAGGTATTTCAGTGGCCTTTCCAGTTGGTGCAGATGTTTGGAGAGGTACATACCGAATGGGGCATTATACTCAATTATTGGTCTAATGAGGTATAGAGAGGTAATAACCTCCTATTTTCTGGATGCAATCTCTTTACTTATGAGATGAACCAAGTAAAAGGTTTTTCTGACCACTACTGCTACATGATGGTCGAATGTGAGGTTATCAACCTGAGTGCCCAGGTCTCTCACCACAATATGTGTGCATAAGGGGTTGCTGTTTATGTGGCAATCAGTAGGGGCCGTGTTTGTGCCAAATTATATAATGATACTTTTTTTTGTGTTTAGCTTCAGTCATGACTTTGTTACCAGTCATTAGTTGCTGTGAGACCCTCTTGCAGTATGTTAACATCATTTGGGGAGTCAATGACAACACCCAACTTATAGTTGTATGCAAACTTGGTCAGCCACAGCCCTGAACCTCTGAGAAGAAACAGTAGGGATTCCAGGAGAGATCTGTGGGATCTCCACTAGTGACAGGTCTGCTATCAGAGCTGGAAGTGCCTATTTTGACTTTCAGAGCCCTGTTAGTGAGCCAGTTGGCAACCCACCTGATGAGATAGGGATTTACGCCAAATTGTGTTAGCTTTTTGATGACGATTGTGTCAAAGGCCTTGGCCAAGTCAAGGTAAGCTGTATGCACTGGCTTTCCCTCATTCAGGGCCTTGGTGACAGTCTCAAAGAAGTCAACTAGGGTCAACAGGCAAGATCTGTCCTTGACGAATTAGAACTGCATGGGGTCAAGTGCTTGGAGATTGCATATGTCCTTATTTGTGAGATCCATAATAATATGCCCCATGGTTTTACAGATCAGACTTGTCAAACTAATATGGTGATAATATCCAGGATCAGTAGTGGCACACCTTTGTGCATGGAGATGACAATGGCAGTTCTCCACTCTGCTGGAATGAAGCCTGTACTTAGGCTGTGGTTGAATAGGGTGCTCAATGGTGAAGCCAGTTCTTGCTGGAGATGGTGGAAAATACAGCCTGGGATACTATCAGGTGCCATGGCAGCTGTGTTCTTTGCCTTGGATAGGGTCTTTAGCACTTGATCTCAGGAGATGTGAGGTGCAGGATAAGTATCAGGGATGTCGAAAGGGTCTTTGAGGGGGACAGAAGAGTGAAGTTTATGCTGAACCTATCCACTAGCAGGTCAGCTAAATCAACAGGATGATCAGTGTAAGTGATACTGTTCACACATATGTGGGTTTAAATCTCTACATTAACTATTTTGGATGATATTTTGTCTGTTCTGTATTTCCTGTTAACAACAGATATGGGAGATATTTGTGGGTAAGGTCTACAGAACAGCTTTTTATACATCTAGTATTTACATAATGCATTGATGCCTATAGTGCTTAAGTCACAGATGACTGTAAATATCTCTATTATCTAGAAAGTTTCTAGAAGCAGCCTACCTGTGTCAATAAGACTGTATGTGAAAATGCTAGGAAATACATATATCCATTACCTGTACATTTTGAATTACACACTATTATTTTATAACCATTATTGTTTAACATTGTCTCCCTTCCTGCCTAACTTACATGTTGATGTATTAAACATTATGATGATCTTGTATCATGCCATACAGAAAGAAATGTTATGTAAGCCCTCATGTCCTATAAAGCACTACAGTGTGAAGAAAAGAATTACTGTAATACATGAATGTTTGTATGAAAGCATGTAATACTGGCCATTAATATATGGAAAATAAATAATGCCTGTGAGCAATCAATGACATAATCAACATTTGCATCTTGCCAAACTTGAACACATGACAGGACAGATATCAGAAAGCTGCATATCAACCACTGACACCACAGAAACAGATATATTCTTTGTGCCATGCAGAACACCCTTGTAGTGCTTACAGCACTTTCCTATTGTAATGGGTATGGATCCCCTACAGTGGAAGGTGATACCTTTAAAATGTGTCCCTCTGACTGTGCCATACATTCTTTGCCTAAGTCACTCCTGTCTGACACAGCTGACAGACAGACATATGTTATCAGATTCAAACCCCTGCCTATCATACTACATACTCTACAGAGCTGTGTATTGATCACATCTGCCACAGGAGGTAGCAATGGTACTTGTCACAGATAACTGAAATTAATGTGTGGAGTTAGAAAGGACTTTGGATCATAATTTATACAATATTAATTTGCCAGAATGATGACAAGTAGGTAACTATATTAATGTTGACACAACTGTGAGCAGTTCAATATCAGTGTTTCTTTTCCAAGGAAGCTTTTTTCCATTGTCTTGTACACACACTCTCTCAGAAATGAACCACACTCTATCTGTGTTGATATGCTATAGTAGTCAGTGATCAATGAATGTGCCACAGGAGCAATCACACCACAACATTCACAGAACAACTGTTTCAATTCCATGAAATTACAAAATGTGTTTATATTTGTTTGTCTAATGTAAAATGGATACTTATAAATTGTTGCAGTGTTGTTTCTGTAAAATCAATACATTCATACAATGTTGTCCTTTGCTGGGATTAAACTTCAAATCATGTAAATTCACTAACACAACAGGTGTATAAATCACATATGCGACAGTGGAAGTCTTAACACAACTGTGCAACTCCAACTATCTAAAGTCATTACATCACAGAATTGTGTTGCAAACAATTTGTATGAGATACAATGAATGGTAAGGACTCTCCCACTGGAATTGTACACACTATAAATATGGTGAATGTCATGCATGCATACGAATATTAAGGGCACACAATGTTTACAATCAATCAGTGTGGGGTTTGAACACCTGACTATGTGATGATAGAAGATACCTGATATTGTGAAGAATGAATGTACCACAGTCCAATTTATTTGAAAGCATGACATCATGTTATTGCTACAAAGGGATATGTGTGCTTGTAATTAGTTTAAAAGACCATTGCTATATGTCACACAGCATTGCCTGATGCTAGGTATACCCAAAAACGTGTCATGCATTCATCACTGTCATGGTAGAATTCAATCATGCACAATGGGTAGATAATCATGAAATCAAGCGCATGCCTTAGTTAGACAGCAACATACAGAACAGTGACTCATTTCCTCACCTCATAGGAGAAGCCTTAATAATTCTTTAAGGAAAGACAAATTGCATAAAATGGTGCCATCAGTATCAAATAAAGCATTTATCTGGGAAAAATGAGCAGAAGTTCTAGTAAGAGGAATCAACAGATATGCACATACACAGCAACTAGTTGGGTGACAGCACTGTTACCTCCATGCACATTCACAGTCATACTGACACAAATGAGTCTAAAGAGGTAATTGTTGGATTCAAAATGACTAACTATGATCATGAGTTACAGAACACTGACTGAATTGCATGTGCCACATGAGATGTTGGTTTGCAATAATGATAGTGCACATTTGAATGGATGACATCACCATTGTCTAATAGGGTGATATTTCTGCTAAAATGTAAAGAAAGTGGTTGAAGAGCACAATAGCACTACACAAGTGCACATGCTCTATGTGTTAGAAGCCTTCTCTATACAGCAGGACAAAGAAATACACACACAGTAGTTGATCATTGCTGGATTCAAACCACCTACATATTTAGTTGCACAGTCTAGAGACACAAAATCAACAGCCAGCACCACAACATAGGTCGTTCTACAACGGTGAAGAAGCTCAGTTTTGAAAGCATGATGTAATCATTGTGTTTCCAAGACTGGATTTTGCCTGGTGATACTTGAAATTTAAAGGGTACCCCTTTACCAGGTCAGTGAAAATATGTCTTCTAAGTGGAAGTTGATATAAGGGGTGTTGTCATGGAGATCATTTTACATGACAGCATAAACAGTCGTAATATTTAAACAATGTTAGTGCTGAACCCCCTACCAAATTACAGATCCTAGAGAACACTTAGCTCATGGTATTAACTGTAAGCTCCACAGGATTAGTCTGACTTTTATAGTGAGAAAGTGCACTTTTGAAAGGTTGCCCTATTCAGTTTGTTACAGAAAATAAGTTTAAAACTGGAATAAAGAGAATCCTAAATAAAGAAAATTCCTAAAACTGGAATAAAGAGAATCTTCCCCTGGTATAAATGCCCCTCCTTAGTTGAAGTAGATGCAACTCTTCAGCTGATGAAGATACACATACCTGACTCTTGAGCCAGATACATATGCAAAACCAGCATTGGTGGATTTGAACACCCTTCCTATGTAGGAGACAGAGCCTATAGAACATAGTATTAACTGCAAGTGCCACTGCAGAAGTCTGAATTTTATAGTGAGAAAGTGTACTTATGAAAGGATGACCTCATCATTGTGTTGCAGAAAATGTGTCTGTGGTAAAAGTGGGATAAGGGGATAGGAGATTATTCTCTCAGTTTAAATGCTTTTTCTGAGTAGATATAGACACACCATGTCTGTTGAGGAAGCTAAATGTACCTGCTATTAATCCACAGATGCACGTTCATCACTTGGAGATTTTCACATAAGCTAGAAAACACAGAATTAACTGCAAGTGTTCTTTTGCCCTTCTCTGTATCCCAACTCTGGAACTCCCTTCATCCACAAATTTGTACCACCAACAACCACTCCACCTTCAAAACCTTACTCCACGTCTACCTCTCATTCTTCTGGGATTGCTCCTAATGCCACCCCTCCTGACCCTCTTCTACTGATCTATATCTTACCTATCTCCCTTCTCTAATTTTTTATTACTCATATTTCTCTCCTCTATTTCTCCAAACCCTACCTACCTCTCTTTCTCAAAATTAACACTGATCCCCACTGTCTAATCTCCTAACTCTCTTCCTACATCTTCCATCCCTACTTCTTCCTTGCATACTTATATCTTTCACTTCACCTATTAGTCCTTGATTTCCCTCTTCTCTCATTCTTTTTTCTTTCTTCTAATCTGACTTGAGAAGTCACTACTATAGACTATGTAAATATATTTACAGATACATCCTTTGATTGCTCTGTAGAACATTTAATACTATTTCTTTTGTTAGTACATTTTTCAATTCCATTGTATTCTACAAATCTTATAGATTTTATATACTTTGTAACTTTTTTTGTATGTTTGTCTAAATTACTTTATCATTGTTTGGAGGTTTCTCCCCAGGACTCCATTGAAAATGGACTCCTTGGTGCAATGGACTATCTTAGTAAACAAACTGTAAAATAAATAAATAATAAATAAAAATAAAGTGCCAAAGGAGAAGTCAGACTTAGCAGAGAGGGCACTTTTGACAGGATGACCTCATGAGTGTATTGCAGAGAAGATGTTTGTGTTAAAAGTGGGATAGAGTGCAGAGGGGGCTCTGTACAAGTTACAGTTTTCTTTGAGTGGAAGTGGACACAGAACATCTGTTGTTGAAGGTTTACTTACCTGAAACTAGAGCCACACACACACAATTTCACTGCTGTCAGATTTAAACCACCTACCTAACTAGTTACAAAGTCTAAACTACACAACATAAATCATAAGTGCCACAGAAGAAGTCTGATATTTAAGGGAAAATAATGCTCTTTTGACAGAATGGCATCATCATTGTGTTACAGAGAAGATGATCCCATTAAAAGTGCATAAATTGCAGGGGGGGTGTGTCCAAAGTTAAAGTTTTCACTTGAGTAGAAGTGGACATAACACATGTGTTGTTGACGATTTACTTACCTAACAAAGAACCACACCCACACACTCATACACACACACGCACACACACACACACACACACACACACACACACACACACACACACACACACACACACACAAACAAGTTCACCACTTAGTTACATAATCTAAACCCAGCATGAATTGCAAGTGCCACAGGAGACGTCTGACTTTAAAGATGTGTAAATGCACATTTGCAAGTATTACAACTTCACTGTTTTGAAGATCATCTACTGTGCATCACAGGTTTTGGTCAAATGCATGTGTCTGGGCAAGCCAACATAACACAGTGCTGTGCTTGTCCCATATAATTACATACTTCTTCTTATAACATCTATATACTGTAATTCATGTACAGTGCATTACTCTGAGTAATATCTAATTGTTTCACAGTATAGGCTGTCAATGACAATGATAATGGTAAAACAGTGGATTGTCAGGCAAGCACTCTTGGTAGTTCATACCAGGAAGATTGCATGCAAATAGTAACCATTTATTGTCTCAATGTCAGTTGTACTGGCTCATGCTTGTACAATGTGACAATACAAATAGCCATTTCCTAAATGTGACAGTGCAATTCTGAATAACACTGATGGATTATTTGTGAAAAGTTTATACACCATTGTAAAAAAGTGACAAGTGTAACTGTTGGAGTGCAGACATAAATTAACAGACTTAATTGAGTCAACAGCAATGTGAAATACAGATACTTTGGTTTCAAAATTTTGTTAACACATGCAAAAGTTGTGCAACCTACTGATATGATTCTTTGTTGTAATTTCTTTAACCCTCTCCCTGAAGCACCTTCAAGTTCCCCTATCTATCCTCACTCATGGTAGTATCCATCATTTTGTGCACATCACCATCCCTGTATGTCTTGTTTGCCATTTATATCTGTGCCTGCTACCTAACACACCCTTCCTACTGGATGCTGTCATTCCTTAGTACTGTCTCCAACATTCCTCCCTTTAGAACAAGAATAAAATGAGCACCTGTCCCCCCAAAAATATGCCTTGTACATAGCTCTCCCCTTCACCTATGAGTCATCTTGACACACTTACTTTGGTCCAACTGGCTATACAACATTATTCTGTTGTTGTCACCCAACCATGGTGTGATGATCCTACAAAGTCATGACATTGTGTGCACAATACTACATTTATGTTCTGAAGAAATGGATAGCTATGATGCTTTCCCATCACCCTGCTAAAAATTCCTGCATTATTCATATCTGGTCTATCCTTTGCTTGCCACCCTAATTTTCACCACTGTCCTACCAACCTCTTTTCACGTGTTTAATCTGGTCAAAAAATAGAATCACACAAATTATATGGCCGGAAATGGCTTATTAAAATGCCTTCACTTTTTTCCTCAGCATTTATGCTGAGATGGCATCATGCACCAATGCCGAGTCATGGTTAATGCTGTTTATCTTCTTATGGCAGAAGCCAGTAGTTTTAATTTAAGACACAGTAGTCCATTTAATTTTGTGCAAATGTGCCTAAAACTGCTTTGCTATAAAAATACAAAGTAAAGGCAGAAAAAAGATGACACTGTGAAACAGTTACTGTAATAGTTCTTAGGCTGCTAGATGTAATAATTTAGAAGATCCTATGTATTGTGTTGAAATAATTCTCTTGTCTGTAGAATGATATTTTTGCATAGTGCCATAGATTTAATTACAGCCATAGTACAAATTATTATTTCATGACATTTTATATTCCCATCACATGGTTAACTGCAAACATCTGTATTTTTCTCTATTTATACATTTCATTAACATACCATTTGAATAGTGCAACAAGACATCATTTGCAAAAACATTCCATTCCCAACAGGGAGACTTAGTAAGTTACCCTTATCCTGCTTATGTCTTAATGTTGGTCATAACTCTCCTACCTCAATTCCTTGGACAATAAATATTGAACCTAACTTTATTCGAAAGGCCAAATCATTGTAAAACTATACATCAAAAGATGTTAGTTTCTCAACATCAAGGAAATCGAACAGAGCACTTACTTACAGGTAATTTACTTATAAGAAAACCTGCCCCCACCCTCGACCCCGCTAATTTTATATAACAACTTCAAGATTGCAGTACAGTGGGGAAAGGGCAGGTTTCTTTATAACTAAGGTACTGTTAAATCTAACTGTTATCATTCGATGTATAGTTTTACAATGATTTCGCTTTTCAAATAAAGTTAGGTTTAGTGTTCTGATGTTTAGTGTTCGACGAACAGCCATAAAAACATAGACCTGTTTCCACCAGCAATAACATGCTTGATCCCTCATGTGTATCATAATATAATTGTTGCATGCATATAAGGACTGAAAACCAGCAAATGTCATGGAAAATGTGTAAACCATGACACCTAAAACATGACCATAAGACATATCTGTTCAGTATTCCATCAGATTCAGACATGGTTGTATGTGCATACTACTTATGTGTTCTTAAGTCAGCATAGAACATTGTAAACTACTGCTAATTCCCATTCTAAATTCAGTACCTTTAGATATGATTATGCATGCACTAATACTTAGCTATCAGCAGCATGTTACCTTGACAACACAGCACTTCAGGCAGAGAGTAAAAATAAAATATTTACTACAAAAAATAATTAGGTTATACAACTTCTATATCTCTTTATTACATTTTGAAATATTAACATATGCCTGCACTCCTTCGATTACACTTGTGACTGTGTTACATTGGGGGGTAACCTTTCCAAACACAATCCATCAGTGCTATTCTGAAGTGCACTACCATATTTGGGAAGTGTCTGTTTGTATTGTCAATGTACAATATTCAAACATAAGACAAGACAAGGGACAGTAACACTATACATGTTTGTTATTTTGCTGCAGTCATCCCAGAATGAAATGGCTAGAATGCTGGATTGATAATCTACTGGTTTACAATTGTGATTGACATCCCATACCGTAAAACAGGCACATGTTCCTCACAGTAAGACAATGCACATCAATGTCTCTATATAAATCTTAGAAGATAAGCATGTCATTACATGAGAAAAGCACAGTGCCATTTGCTTTACCTGTAGACACACATGCATATGCTTCAAAACATGTGATGCATGGTAAAAGATGTTCCAAACAGTGAAGTTTTTCTAATTACAAATGTGCATTTTCACATAATAAAAGTCAGGGTTCTCCTTATGTATCCACTCTCCTTGCTAATTGGTATCTCAGTTCTGCATTTTATGAACATTTATATCACATGTACTCCCCTTTCTTACAATGTTGCATTGTGTCTCTCTCACTTCCATTGTTAGCGTGTCATTTTTAGTTATGTACGTGGGTAAACAATTGAAAATGGGATTATTTATTATTACAATCAATATGGACAACTTTCTGTTGAAAATGTTTCTTTGTTTCATAATCAAATTTGAATGCATTAACTGAGTACTTTTTTTCATTTTCCCTCGTCTTGTACTTATCTTTGCACTACTAACATTGTATTATCTGTACATTGTCTTGATTTCACATCTTCTGCATTTAACTTCTTATAATCCCCTTGCTCTTATTTCATGTAAACTGTCTGTTCATGCTTGCATAATACATTTAACTACAGGTAAGGAGATTTGTTTACATTTTGTGTTCATGCTTTGCAGTGCCATTTCATGAGTGCCAACACTCCTGCTGGCTATGAAACAGTAATTGGAAATACACAAGCAGAATCAGCAGCATGCATATTCAATGAGTGCTGCTGCTCATTGCGCTAACCAGCTGTAATTGTGTAGGCTTTGCACGAGGCCTACATGATTGGTAATGAATAACTGAGGTAGCTACTTCCTATTGACAAATAGAACATTGCTATGAATACCATTTATATTTCATCTCCCCTTTAAATCCTAGCTTTCTCACTGCTAGCCTCCATAAGAAATTTGATCACAATACTCAGTCTTGAAATATCTCCTTTCTTTTAGCTAGACTCTGTTTCACTGTATCAGCAAATTGAGGTGATGGATTGATTATTAAATAATTAAACACAATTTCTAAATACTCACATTTTCTCATCTTAAAAAAAGAATGTGAAGAAAATTTCCAATGTATTATTTTACTAAGAACGTCCTTCTATTTTCCACACCAACAACTTATTTTCCTTTTTTACCCTGTCTGCAAGTGAATCTCCACAAGTCCCTCTTAGATAGATATGAAATGTACTTTGAGTATTAGCAAGCACAACAAACCCCCCACCCCCCCAAAAAAACAACATAAAGGTAAAGATATTAAGAATTTCAGGCGGCACCGGATTAAAATTATCCATCTTCACATAGTATATCTTGTTATACAGAGCACGTAGCTACATATATGTCAGGCCTCAATGGCCTAACAGATGAGGCATTTTTGCCTCCTAAGCCAGTGATTGTTATTTCAAGTCACATCTGGGTTATATAACCAGAGGGATCCCTGGTGGTCTAGTGATTAGAGTTTGGCACTTATATCTCCACATTACAGGTTCACCTCCCACTCCGCGTATATCAGTGGACCTTCGGAGATGGGGATTGACATAGTAGCCAAGATGCTTATCTTGCAGACATGAAGTACAGGATTTGATTCTTGCCTTTGAGAAGCACAGCTAGGTTTAAAAAAGGACCCCCTGAGGTTATTAGCCTTGAAATCATCTGTGATTCTGTAACCAAAAAGTAAAGATTCATTAATCTTTATCCTAATTGCATTGGGAATGAAAAAATCCCCTAAATAATTTAACCTAATCAAAAATACCAAATGTAATAAATTAACATTTTTACAAAATGTGAGATGAAAACATTTACACAACTGTATTACATTCGTTATTGCATTCAAACACTTTTCTCATAGTACAGGACACATTCTCTATGACAAAAGAAACAACCTGAACTCTCACAAAAGATGTAGGAAAGAGTATATTAATGATCACCTTATCACAGTTAAAACCAGAATGTCTTTTTCTATTTATAGATAAGCCTGTCATATTTAAATCATTTTATAATATATTAATGACTGGCCAAATCCAAGACCTTTGATGAGCAGAATAGGCCAAACCATCTACAAAGGTTAAACTGAGTGGCAACAACCAAAAAAAAACATAGCTTTTATTCATCCAACATACTTTTGTAAAACTCAGAACTTAAACCATGTGTACATGACATAGAATGCACTCAGCCTTTACTCACATTTTATTTAATTCTTCAGATATAAAAATTCTTTCTAGCAATGCACCTATATCTTTACTTCCCAAATAATTTCCTACAGCCTTAGATCATATGCTCCAGTATTAACATACAGCTGTCTGAAATGTTCTTCAACAACCTCCACTATATAAACTTTAGCTGAAACTACCACAAAGTATACTACTTCTACCTCCTACAATCCCTGCTCCTCTCTCCTTATAATTTTTGCTAAATAGGAACTACCATCTATCTTGGTATCTTTAGCACAATAGTTTTGCCTATACTAGACATCATTCATACACATAATATTTATTAAGCAATGTATGTAAATAAAAAAAAAAATCATGTATTTGTATACTATGACAATCATTCCATACAGCTTATCAAAACTCATTAGACCACGACCTATATGCACTTGTTTTATTCTTTATCTATTTTTTTCCACCAAGCAATGCATCTGCTTGTATTCTCCACATATACCATCCATCTACCTGTCATGTAAAATCTGTCATTTTTGCATGTTTTTTTAAAAAGCTGATTTTTCATAATATTCATCAACTGCAAAGAAGTTCTGTTACCCATTGTTCTAATAGTACCCATTCCTTTTCAAACAACATTATCATGTTTAAATAAACCCAAACTACACCATGATCTGAAAACTGTCTTCATCACATTCAGTTATAAAAGTACTATAAACAAGAACACCAAGTTCAGTCATATAGTAACCCCTTCATATATATATATATATATATATATATATATATATATATGGGTCTCCTTCTAATGACCGAAACGCCGATTCGCCGACAGTGAAATAACCGACACGAAACGACCGACAACGCAGTTGACCGACACGCTCGAATCCCGACAGACGGAAGACCGACAAGGGGAATGTGTAAGCGCGACCTGGTAAGTATGCGATAGTGAGGGATTTAGGAGTAGGGAGCGGACAGGTAAGTGTGCAATACTCAGGGATGTAGGGTTAGGGTGTGTGATAGGTGAGTGTGCGGTAGTGTCGGAGTTTGGGGAAGGGGTGTGTAAGTGAGTTAGGGTTAGGGTGCAGGTAGGGAGAGTGTGCGGTAGTGTCGGAGCTTGGGGTGTGTAAGTGAGTTAGGGTTAGGGTGCAGGTAGGGAGAGTGTCGGTAGTGTCGGACCTTAGGGTTAGGGTTTGGGTTAGGGCTAGTGGATATGTGTTGTAGTGTACTGTGTTGTTTACGTGTAGTGTCGGTGTTATGGTGTTCGTGTTTCGTTGTCGGGTTTGTGTGTTGTCAGTTTTCTGGCGTCGGTTATTTCACTGTCGTGAATCGGCGTTTCGGTCATTAGAAGTAGACCCATATATATATATATATATATATATATATATATATATATATATATATATATATATATATATATCTGTCTATATCTATCTATATATATATATATATATATATATCTATATCTATATATATATCTATATATATATATATATATATATATATATATATATATATATATATATTAGCTATATATGCTCTCCGGCCACCTCTAAACAAAAGTGAAAAAGTGAAAATCCTTCAAAAGGGAAAGGTACATCTTAGCATCATTCCTACTCTGTTATTGTTATTTGTTTTTACTCTCCAGTTATCACTACCAAAAGAGATACCCCCGGATTTGCTATTCCTCCATACAGGACTAGCTTAGCCCTGCATGGAGGCGGCTATTTAGGAGCAGGATGGCAGTGCCATGCATAGTAATGAGGCATGCTGCCTGAGCTCCTAGTCTTACACAGAGCATGTAAGGGTGCAGGGGCTGAGTCTGAGAGCAGAGTTCTCAGAATATACATGCCCCCGCAATGAAGAACAGCAGAAAGGGGTACAAAATGAGATAGAGCGCTCACAGGTGTCCACATATCTCCACCAACAGTCCCCCTTGTGTACAACCTCAAAAGTATAAATAAATGCAATGAAACCCTTTATTTGTTTTATTTTAAAATCTGATTAAAGCTAACCATAGGTTTGCGGGTGTGCCCATCGCTTAGCTACGGTTAATGCAGCTTAAATGGCTGAAGAGGATAACAAGGAAGATATATGCAAATACAGCAGCATAGCAGTAGTGTAGTGGGCAAAGCATTTGCCTTATGAGCAAGCATTCATGGTTTGAGTCCCACTGCAGCTCATTCCATCTTCCATAGCAAAGCATGTTATGACTAATGTTTATGTTACATAACCCACTAAATAACATAGTTTTATGAACTGGAGTACTGCAGTAAATGCACATTTGAGGTGTCAGTGTCATAATGAATAAAGCACTAGTAAGCAGGTTTAAGCACCAATAAGCAGTAGTAAGCATATTTCAGCACTAGTAAGTGAGCTTAAGCCCATTTGCATGGCAGTAAGCAATGCCTACAGTGGTTAAACAATTCTGAAGGTAACTCTCTGTAAGCAGATGTAACAGCAGGTTAGCAGTGCTCACCATCTTTCAAACCCTTACAAAACCGCTTACAAATACTCAAAAGTGCCTTAATCACTCTCTATCCAATGGCCCTTGTTCTGCCCATCGACAAAATAAACAGCCATGTAGGTCTCCAACCCAGGACTTTATACACCACTGTCATA
Organism: Protopterus annectens; assembly: GCF_019279795.1. Lineage (NCBI taxonomy): Eukaryota > Metazoa > Chordata > Ceratodontiformes > Protopteridae > Protopterus > Protopterus annectens. The sequence goes on from NC_056736.1 coordinate 126,318,438, forward strand.
GTAGTTAACCAACAAGACATCACAGAAGTACAGAAGAATGAGATAACAGCAAACAAGTCTAAATCCTAGTAAAACCAAATTGAACCTGTGAAAGGAATCAGTATGCAAACATATGTGCCTTAACCCACTGCATAACATAAATATGTGAACTAGAGTACAGCAGTAAGGCCAGAAGTCAGGTGCAATTGTAATAGAGTGTGAAGTCCCCAATAAAACAGAAGGACTCCATACAGTGTACGTACACATGAATCATGGATACCAGGCATACATATAAGGTGTGATGAATAACAACTCAATGCCAAAAAGGAATTAAAATGCAAAGTCTAATGTAAGCAATGCTAAGCATTGCACAGGTCAGCTTTGGAGATGTAAGCAATGTGTAGGCCAGCTAACTCAATGTGCCCAGTGTTATACCCCTTTAAATAATGCCAACCCTAGGTAAGCAGGTTTGCCCATAGCCTAGCCTTTTCAAAACCGGCCAATCACGGAAATGGGTGGGAAATCGACCCTACATAAACCAAGAGGTGGGAATACATCTCATAATTGGTTGTAACTTCCCCTTGCAGGCACAATGGCCATAAGGGGAGAAGTTGTGCACTTTCGGGTGCAGTGCTGGTGCATCCAGGAGACCAAAGTCATGGCAAGACTCTTTGTCAAAGACCATGACCAGGGACTGCTGCAGGGCCAGTACCAGGGCTCCCAATATAAGGCGGAGACCTGGGACTGTCTCACCCATGACCTCACCAGTGCCACTGGCATACCCCAAACTGGTGAGCAGGTCAGGCATCACTATGCCAACCTGAATTGGCATAAGGGTACCTCTTGGAGGAGTGGCTTCAAGAGGCAAGAGTGGCAGGGGATGTTCCCGTTGTGTACAAGTATCACCCCACTATGTGTTATAACTGCCAGCTCAGGTATATCATGGATTGGTATGGCTAAATATTCCTCTTATGTCCCCCACAGCTGCAATAGAGCAGGCCACAAACCAGGAGGCCCACGTCAGTCGCTTGGCAAGGTTGTGACTTGAGGCAGGTCAGTAATACTCATGCATTTACTGTCATAGGAGATAAAACTAAAAGTATTAGTAAATTAAGTGACTGTATACAACCTGTATTGTTCAAGGCAAGTACTGCATACACTAGAGAATTTGGCAGGAAGAGTCTCATATCATTTGTATGTCAATAAAAGTGTAATAGGCTGACAATAAAGGTCTAACTGCTGGACTGCATGTGTATACTCTGGTATCATATGGTAATATAGATTGGCAATCACATAATAGTACTGTTGTATTAGGCACCGTTACCCAAACTGTACACCATAAACTGAATGTGTAGGAATGCCTGTATATAACAAGTGTAATCCCCAGAGGCCATTTAGTACAACTGAGAGACACATATACAGAAAACAGGGAAATGCAGATAACAAAACCCAAATAGCACATTCAACTGAGATGTGAACAGTTGTCTGTTTAGCAAACACAGCCATGGTACGAATCCTGCCAGTGGTAGTACTCTGCATACAGAATCTTACCCCACAACTGTACAGATATGCCCAGTAAAGTGGGCCATATCTGTTGCCTATCAACCTGCCCACCCTGGGAAATCAGTGGGATAATACCAGACATATAGGCAGCAAACAGGAAATACAACTGATTGCCACACATCTATGGGAACAAAGTTGGCACACCAGCAACTCCCCAATACCTTATGAGGCTAAGAAGCCACGTATGTCCCATTTACAACCCAACTTGTCAAGCTGTGGTCAGAGTGTTTACAGTAACAGAGTGAGATGTATGTGCATAACAGTAATGTGAAATCTGGTACTGTGTGTGGGAACATTCAGGTAGTGCTATACTAACACTGTGCCCAGAAATACAAGAATGATACCCAATACTGGTGCTGTTTACATTGGTATTGTATGGCATTACGACTGATGCAGTTGCTCTGAATAATGAAGTATTACACATCACTGTCACCCACACTGTCCTACAACATATAACAGTCTAAGAAATCTGTATAAGAGTGTTGTAATATAAGGTCAGAATGCAAAAGCACAGGGGATTAATAAGACAGAAAGCAGATAGGAAATATACAGCAATATCTATATAGCAGACACAACCGTGATGGACAGTGTTTAAGTTATAGCAGACACAGCCATGGTCTGAATCTTGGGAGTGGATGTAGGCTGTATACAGAATCATACCCCACAAGTGCACAGATGAGGCCAGAATGTCCAGTATATGGGCCCATATCTGCTGCCTGTCCCCCTGCCCACCTGGTAAGTCTGTGGGATGATCCCAGATGTTTAGCCAGCAAACAGGGACTACAAGTGATTGTCAAAAACCTATGAGAACAAACCTGTCACTGTAGCAACCCCCAAAACTGTTAGGAGAGGAATATATCAAGTATGTCCTATCTACACTCCCATGTTGTCAAGCTGTGACCATAGTGTGTACAGTAACACAGTGAGAGCTATGTGTATAATACAAATGTGTAATCTGGAAGATTGTGTGGCAACAGTCAGGTAGTGCTAACAAACATTGCTCCACAGGTACGTTGGATATGAACACTGTGCTGAGAAATACAAGCCATTATAACCTGTGCTGGTACTGTTCACTCTGGTATTGTAGGGAATTGTGAGTGTTGCAGTTTCTCTGAATAATAAAGTATCATTGATCACTGTCACCCACACTGTGCTACATAATATAACTGTGTAGGAAAGCATGTATATGTGTGTGTCTGGTCACTAAAGGTGGAAGAGGGCAATATTCTAGATATGTCCCAGTACACCAGCATGTGGTCAACACAGGGCCAGAGTCTGTGCAGAAAGAGTTGGATAGCTATGTGCACAATCTAGGAGCATGTGTAGAAACAATTAGTGTTAACAAACTTTCCCTCCACAGGTATACCAGGTAAGATGTGCATACTGCAGGTAAAACCAGTTCATGTGTAATGATGACGACAACCATATCACTGTCCACACTAAGGCTATAGGGTAGTATAGTAAGACTTGTAAGGTAGAGATAACAGCACTGACATGGAAAGTAATGTGGACTGCAAGAATATCCTAGTTGTTAATTGACATCTTTATCTCCCCCCACCATAACGCTAACAATAATCGACATACCCACCCCAACTGGTATGCAATGACACCTATGCTCTGATACTGTCAAATTGTTTGACAAATATTTTAATGGTTCCCATGCATGTGCTATATTGAATTATCCCAACATTGGTGGCATGGTGCCATCAATGTACCTGCATGCTGTTTTTATTATCACTGTGGTCCCATATATGCATGTGTTCTGTTCGCTATGCAACTGTTCTGTATCTGGTGTCTGGACTAATGGGGATATCTATGCATGCTGTTATACCTAACCCTGGAATGTGTTGAATATTACTAACCCATATATGATGATGAAATCTAAACATTATAGCACACTTGGGAAGGCTGGTCCCATTGGACCCACCTGCCTCACCTCAGCTGGCCATGGCACAGGGTACCAGCATGTCTGGGGCCCAACAGGGAACCTCTCTGTCCATTAGTCCTGCACCACCTTTGGGTGGAACTGCCACAGGGGATGGGGCTCACCCACCTTTGGGGGTGGGGGCGGACAGGCACCTGTCACCCGTCAACAGGTCGGGGTCTTGGTGCGCAGAGAGATCAACCAGCAGTTTGGTAATCTGCTATGCCAGCTCGAGGGCCTCATGTCGCGAATAGAGGGCCATCCTGACTCTGAGACTCAGCGCCCAGCACAGCCACTTTCACACCTGGGAAGGTGCAGTGTTGACTGCCCATGGGTGGGGACCTCAGTCCCACTGCTTCCACTAGGGGGCTCATGGGCGTCTGATTTCCCAGCACTCCTCACCATGAAGGTGTTTACCCCCACATGTGTCATATACTGCCCCTGTATGCATCTTGTTTGTCTTGTCTGTTAACCTACCCAACCTACCTCCCCAAATATACCTACTACTCCTCTCCAACGTCCCACTCTCACCTGAAAAAGAAAAAAAGGGCAATCTGTTCCCACAAAAAAATCTCACCCCATACATAGCTGTCCATTTTGCACGTGTCCACTGGACACAAGTAATCCAGACTAATTGGCATCACAACTTATTATTGTTGTCCTCACCCCCTCCCAGGGGTTTGAGTGTCCAAATCTACCTCCAAATTCAGTGTATATACACAGCTGTTACTGTAGAAGAAATGGGTAGCTATGGACCTTTTCTATACCCTTCCTGCACATCCCTAGCTATTTTCCCTACTGTCTTTCACTCATTGTGCCCCTTTTTTCGCCACTTTCCTATCAAACCCTCTTTCTTTTCTTTTAAAGAAATTAGCATGAGGGTAAGTGGGAGTAAGCACTTTTAAACAGTAGTAAGCATGTTTAAGCTTGTTTGCACAGGGGTAAGCAATGCCGATACAGGTTAAGCAATTCAAAGCTAACTGAGTATAAAAAACTGTAACTGAAAGTTAGCAGTGCTTACTTCTGTGCAAACCCACGCAAACCCGCTTACAACTGCTCAAAAGTGCCTTAGTCACTCTGTATCCAATGACTCTTGTTCTGCCCAGCAACAAAATAAGCAGCATCGGCAAGTCTTGAACCCAGGACCCTGCACACCATAGACAAAGTGATTTACCACTAAGCCATGTCAAAAACACATGAACCTGCTGTATTCACAAACATATCATCCAGCCCAGTCATTCAACAGTACAGAGAATGTATTATAGCATGTAGATGTATGTTTGTGTGTTAATATATTAATATCTAAACAAATATAACATATCTATATATGTATATATATGTATATATATATATATATATATATATATATATATATAAATATATATATATATATATATATCTAGTAATATACGTATATATATATATAAATATATATGAACATATATACATGCAAAATGCCTACATCTATAGGTATATATGTCTACATCTGTATGTCTAAATATATACAGCAGGTTATATATGTGTCAGCAGATATATATATATATATATATATATATATATACATATATATATATATATATATATTTATATATATATATATATATATATGTGTGTATATATATATATATATATATATATATATATATATATATATATATCTTATATATCTGTATATATATATATGTATATATATATATATATATATATATATATATATATATATATATATATATGGACATATATCTGTAGATAATGGAGAAATAACAAAAACATATATGTCCACGTCCACCATTAATGGGGTTGAGAGGCCCCAAACAATATATGTCTTGTACAAATAGGTATACTCCCCCACAGCCAAACACGTCTCACCTGCAATACACTACCAAATGTTTCAGATGCCATAACCAGGACATGACCCAACATGGGCATCCCTAGGATACATATACACAGACACATATATGCAGATACAGATATATATATATATATATATACATATATATATATATATATATATATATATATATATATATATATATATATACACATATAGATATATATGTAACTACACATACACACAAAGCGATATGTATAGTAAGTTACACATGTAGTACATGCACACAATATGGAACAGCCACTATTCCTACAGTTACCACCTTACCACAGCTGGAGACTGTATGAGCCACCCATACAAATGACAACCATTGCCTGCAACATATAGGTTTGCATAAATGGGAAAGCTTTAGTTGTGTACTGTTACAGTTGTATATGCAATGTCATATAGCTCTTTAGACACAGACATCCACATAAACTGAGTAATGCAATTGTGAAACAGTTATACAAATACAGTAGTCTGGAAAAGTTAACAAATATTGCTTTCCAGGCCAAGGCCATCAATTAGTACAATAGGAAAGACAGACTGGGCCACAGGATACCAAACAATCAACAGTAAGTAATGCAGATGTATAGTTCAGCAGCCTCTAGCTATACTCTGTAGACAGTCTCTAGGGGGTAAAGTCCTCAGTTGACAAAATAGGATGTAACTGTTTCATACCAAGGCACAAATTACACAATTACAGGTACACTGACAAACAGAACAGTCTGTATACTAAAAAACGTTTATCAGGACACAGTTAAAATTCCAAAAACTGTTGGGTATATTGAGCCCTTTCTTTCGTTTAATGTTAATGAACCTCTTCAGAATAAATGGACAGTACAAATGAGACTATTTAAATACAGATGGATTAATTGTTGAACCAATCACAGTTGCTTCATTCAGTAAGAAACCAGCTATCAATTATAAAAATATGCACAACTTAAAAGAAAACCACGTGTGCATGAGCTTTTAAACTCTTACTGATGTAAATTAATTTTGTATATATATATATAGATATATATATATATATATATATATATATATATATATATATATATATATATATAAATCCAATCAATTTTCTTATAAAAACTCTTGGACTAAAATTAATAATACAATCTGTCATTTAAAAGACATTTTACATTCAATGTGCCATTAAGCCCAGGAGCTTGATCAGCTTTTAGAAAAACTTGCCATTTTAACTCTTTAATTTCAAAGGCATTGTTATAGCTGGTAACATAAGGTGACACATCAATAAAATCCAATACAAAAAATATAAAGTTCTTGAAATCCAAACACTCCATTGCATGCTTGGCTAAAGCATTATTAACATCTTTATTTTTAATGGCCAAGCAATGTTCATAGATTATTTTATACAATGCTCTAATAGTCTTCCCTACATAGAACTTATGGCAGGTGGAACAAGTAGCAAGATAAACTATCCCACAGCTCTTACAGTTAAATCTAGATTTACTAGTAACCATTCTTTGAATATGAGGAAAAAAACACATTTTTAGAAGAATCTATGAACCTGCACTATTTACAGTCATAGCAAGGGTAGGTGCCCACAGGTCGTTTAACCCTTTTCTGTTTGCTGATCTCTAAAATAGACTTGACACTAACTACTTTTTTATAAATAAAGTTGGGATGATCTCCTATGACTCTAACCAAGTCACTATTGCCCAGAATTACCTTCCAGTTGTTCACAATGGCCTGTTTAACTTTATACGAGTCTATACTGATGGGGACTTGAAAGGCACAGTCCAGTGAACTTACTTGTTAAAATAGGTGGAAATTTGTCCATTCTGACCAAGTCTATTTTGGACTATTTTCGTGCCTTTCCAGTCCCCATCAGTTTAGACTTGTCTAAAGTTAAACAGGCCACTGTGAACATTTGGAAGGTAATTTTGGGCAATAGTGACTTGGTTAGAGTCATAGGAGATCATCCCAACTTTATTTATAAAAAACGTAGCTAGTGTCAAGTCTATTTTAGAGATTAGCGAACAGAAAAGGGTTAAAGGACCTGTGGGCACCTACCCTTGCTATGACTGCAAATAATGCAGGTTCATAGATTCTTCTAAAAATGTGTTTTTTCCTCATATTCAAAGAATGGTTACTAGTAAATCTAGATTTAACTGTAAGAGCTGTGGGATAGTTTATCTTGCTACTTGTTCCACCTGCTATAAGTTCTATGTAGGGAAGACTATTAGAGCATTGTATAAAAGAAACTATGAGCATTGCTTGGCCATTAAAAATAAAGATGTTAATAATGCTTTAGCCAAGCATGCAATGGGGTGTTTGGATTTCAAGAACTTTATATTTTTTGTGTTGGATTTTATTGATGTGTCACCTTATGTTACCAACTATAACAATGCTCTTGAAATTAAAGAGCTAAAATGGCAAGTTTTTCTAAAAGCTGATCAAGCTCCTGAGCTTAGTGGCACATTGAATGTAAAATGTCTTTTAAATGACAGATTGTATTATTAATTTTAGTCCATCAGTTTTTATAAGAAAATTGATTGGATTTTTTTATATACATATATACAAAATTATTTTACATCAGTAAGAATTTAAAAGCTCATGCACACATGGTTTTCTTTTAAGTTGTGTATATTTTTATAATTGATTGATTGTTTCTTACTGAATGAAGCAACAGTGATTGGTTTAACAATTAATCCATTTGTATTTAAATAGTCTCATTTGTACTGTCCATTTGTTCTGAAGAAGTTCGTTAACATTAAACGAAAGAAAGCGCTCAACATACACCACAGTGTTTGGAGTTTTAATGATGTCCTGATTCAAGTTTTTTATTATTCAAGTGTCTTTTTGTTTGTGGATTGGTGATTGTTGCTGATTATATAGAAAAGTCTGTATGGCAGGTGGCAGTAGGCCTGCATTTAACCAAGGTGGATTGTATGGTATGTAGTCCCAACTTCATAGTGCAAGGGGATGTCAGGTATGTATAGCAGGTATATTTATAGAGTATTGCTACTGTAATAGAGATTGTCTTCACAGACATGGTGTGTGTTGGAGGTCACATCTGCTTTTAACATGTGCGCCAGTGGCTACTGACAGCCATCCTAAGGACATCATAGTACAGTACCACTGCTAGCATGTACTGCTCCTGTGGACTATAGCAGAGATAATGGCCAATATATGTGGACAGTTTGATACACTCTGGACAGTCCAGAGGTATACACATAACCCCTTAGTGCAAGAGATGTGGACCAATACTGACAATGTGGATGTTAACAGTCATGTAGAAGGGTATAACATGTAACTAATGGTATACGTGTGCACTGTAGGTTATGCATTCACGCATCCCTGTCTGTCCTGCCACATAATAATCACTGGTACGGAAGTGCCATGGCCACATACCACCCACCAGGTATTGACATACATCTGCATAGCATCCTACTGCTCTGTCTGACATACATGACTCAAATAACATGTTTATTCTTTAAGCGCGTTTCGTCAGCTAAATCTGCTGACTTCCTCAGAAACTGTTTCTGAGGAAGTCAGCAGATTTAGCTGACATAAAGCACTTAAAGAATAAATGTGTTATTTGGACTGCTGTGCCTGCCTTTGCACTTGTTTTTTTGTTCTTCGTTTATCAGTTATTTGCCTTGTTGTTTTGACATACATGACTGTTATGGTGGCCCAGCAGCAGTACATCTGGCAAGTATCTGGACATTACATCTCACTGGGAAAGTGCGCTAAGCTGATAGACATGTAGCAAAGCACTGTGCAGGCTACAGGCAGACCGGCTCAACACTGGTCTACATTTCCTATGGAGGAATGCACATGTACCTGCATATATAGCAGGCTCCACAGGCATGCCATAGCACAGAGTAACATACACCTGTGTGAAAGTGCATAACAGTAGAAACCAAACGCCTCACAGGTAAGGTATGCTCGGCCAAACATTACATAGTAGAACACCAGTGGCCAGCATATGCAGCATATAAACACTTCATAACAAATATAATAAAAATAAATATTTATTTAAGCATGAAATGCAACAAAGTGCACTAATATTAAATCAAACCGGTTTCGGCAACCCAGCCTTCATCAGTGAAAAAGCATTTCAATGATTTGATATTAGTGCACTTTGTTGCATTTCATGCTTAAATAAATATTTATTTTTATTATATTTGTTATGAAGTGTTTATATGCTGCTGAAAGTGCATAACCACAACTAATGTGAACACAGCCACAGCTACATATGGCATGCTAGTGTACTATTACAGTATATGGACTATCTGTTCAACACCAATCTCGTATGTGCCACTCGCACACTAACCCTACATATAATGGGCCACTACACAGTATGGTCCGCTGCCTGTCTGTGGTATGGGACATGGGCGTGTATGGCCCTACAAACATGTAAGCTGACAGGGTATCATACAGTGTAGCAGCATGTAACATCAGATAGAACAGGACAAAGAACAATGACATCTACCATAGTCTGTAAACAGGCCAAGGTACATATTAACAATACACACACTGCTGACAATCACCATAACTACACAGACCTCGGTACTGTACACAAAACCACAGAATGTCCAGGTTATGTCATCAAATATAACCCTTACTATACATTACATGTGTAGCAGTCTGATATCTCATTGGCTTGTTATCAGATATGCTGTCACTAATTATGGTGTACAGTAAATATGCACCCCTTACTGCATGACATATGTACAAAGGTTGACAGGGTTGTGGCTGGAGACACATACACAGAGCCAGTATTGACATGTTGCTGTGATAATCTCATACATTTACTGTTGTAACAGGGTTTGTTGCACCATATGTCCTATGAGGGATATGAAGTCAGTAACTCTCACGGCTGTCACCATCTACAGACTGCAATCCACACACTACCTTCTGCAGGTCATGGATAGATGCTCTGTGAGTAACACCTGAAACAAAAGGCACCACACACTGACCAGTCTGCAGATGGCTCTACAGATGGGTGTTCCCTCATAAACATAGAACTGACATGGCAGGTATGAACACATGTAGGACAGCCATATCCACACACACCCTGTTAAACCAACATTACTCCAAATGCAGTATAGCAGCACTTACAGTCTGTATTCAGGTCAGGCACACCCCCCTCCTGTGTGTTGGCCTGTTTCCACAGTGTATGTTGTTAGAGGTAAACCCCAATCCATCCGAGATGCTGTTTGCCGAACAACAGATCAAGTTCCTCCTCACAGTGAATGAAAGGCCCAACACCAACATGATGTTCCTAGATATTGGTGAGTGTTTCCATGCAATTGGCTATGGGAATGTTACCACAGCTTTTCCACATGCAATCAGTTAGAGGAGGGCTGCAATTCATGCAGAGGCCATCAGCTGATCCTGAGCATCACTTAAAATACACGTGCTGCTGCCTAAGCAAAGCAGGTGTAAGTCTCCACATCCACCAGAGAGGGAGTGAGAGAGGCAGATAGATTCACAGAAAAGCCAGGGGGTGGGGTGGGAGACTAAAACTTAAGCATGTGTGTGTATCACATCTACCAGTACAGGGTATCAAACCCCTGACAACTATGCATTGCTATCACATGTCCATGCAATTATTGGATGCACCGCGTAGGTTAAATGTTGGGGAGCCCTCAGAATGTATATGTAATGGTGAGTGACATCTGCAACAGGGATATGGTAGCTATCTGGTAGGTGTAGTACACATGCCTGTCTGCATGAACAGTTGTCAGCTTCAACACAGCCACATTCTCACAGGGACACACACACATTGCCACACTTGGCAGGGCCAGGAATACAACTCATCACTAGTGGGATTGGCACAACACAATACTGTGCAGGTATCACACGCAGCACACGGGTCATACGGAGGTTATAAGTGCAAGGGTATGTGGATGTGTCTGACATCAGACAGCAAGCTTCAGTATGCCAATGGGGGTGTAATGAGTGTAAATGTGGTGATATGCATCATACACCACACACACAGACACGGGTGCCAGTACTGACATACATGTGTCCACTTCTTCACGGGTTTGTTGTGGTTGATGGTGCCAGATGGCTATACAAGGCTAGGTGATGGGTATACCTTGGCATCAGGCCACATGACAATGGCCTGCACTGTGGCTCAGGGGTGTAGTGTCTGGAGTTGCCACACAGGTGGGTATTGTATTCACCATCCAGTCACCTGGGTGACTATTGCATGTGGCCAACGCTGTGCATTGCTTGCCATGTATGTGTTCCTTAGTCCATGATATGGACAGTGTCTGGGATATGCACTCCTCCCACAAGCATGTACAGTGACATATAGAATTGCACCTCGGTTGTCTGGCCCATGTTGAGTACACAAAACCTTATCATCAGATGTGTCAGTCGTGGCCCCATGTGGTGGGAATTGTTAATGGACAGCAGGTTGACCCTGCACCTACAGTGTTAGCATGCTACCAGTATTCCCTGATGTCAGTGGCATCTGTCCATACAGGGCTTGTATTTCAGACATGGTATGTCCTTGGTGGGTCACATTTGATGGCACCACAGGTGTTGCAGGTATCCAGTGAGGAGTATGGGGGAGGTGCACTGTCATCATGTACATGCCTATTGGACTGATGGACAGGGTGCCATGCCCTCTGTAGCCCACTGCAATCACACCATGGTTACTATCAGTGGGACATATGCAGGGTACTACCAACATAGCAGCTGTTGCCTAGGCAAGTCTGCGTGTGTATGAGACATGGGTTAAGAGTGTTCCCTGGGTAATACAAGGGTTGCTAACATTGTTCAGCTGGCATTGATGTCACATTTAGAGGTATGGATTTGCACCCCAGCCTCTCTGCTCTTTCACATCTGTTATCCATGTACGGTGGACATCTAGATATATACTTGGCCCACTATATAAGAATTTTGCAAAACCTGCTCCACATTGAGTCCAGTTGTTACACACTCACACCCACTGCCACACAGGATACAAATGACAAACACACACACACACACACACACACACACACACACACACACACACACACACACACACCTGTCATGTCTGAGATTAGAACTCCTACCTACCTATTATATTACACTACAGCACTATGCCATTGTAGGAAGTGCCACAGAGATTACAGGAGTACTCCTTCCCCAAAGGTGTATGTTACAGTGATTGACATCAGCAGGATTGCCAAAGTAGGGCATTTGAATTGTAATGAGTGTGACTAGCCTAAAATGAATTTCTCCCTACAAAGACATAGAAACACACTCAAAACATCCACAACTCCCATGTGTGGGAATAGAGCCCCTACCAGACTTCAATATCACACTACAGTGTGATGCTGTTATAGGACACAACACTGGGATTGCTGGAGTTCCCCTTCCCCAAAGGTGTATTTCACAGAGAATGACATCCGCAGGATTGCCAAAGCAGGGCATTTGACATGTAGTGATTCTGACTAGCCTAAATGCATTGCTCCCTACAAAGACATAGAATCACACACAGAATATCCACAACTGCCATCTGTGGGCAAAGAACCCCTGCCAGAGTTCAATATCACACCACAGGGACTGTTGGAGTGCCCCTTCCCCAAAGGTGTATTTCACAATCAATGCCATCAGCAGCATTGCCAAAGTAGGGCATTTGAGCTATAGTGAGTGCGACTAGCCTAAAATGCATTGCTCGCTACACAGACATAGACTCACACACAAAACATCCATAACTGTCATGTGTGGGAATAGAACCCCTACCAGAGTTCTATATCACACTACAGCATGAGGCTGTTATAGGATGCACCATGGGGATGGCTTAAATGCCCCTTCCCCAAAGGTGTATTTCACAGTGAATGACATCAGCAGGATTGCCAAAGTAGGGCATTTGAATTGTACTGAGTGTGATTAGCCTAAAATACATTGCTCTCTACACAGACAGAGTCAGACAGACACACACACAATCACCAAGTCTGGGATTAAAACTCATACCTAACTATTTTATCACACTACAACAGTATGCAGTTATACGATGCACTACTGAGATTACTGGGCTACAATCTTCCCAGAGGTGTATTTCTAGGTGGATAACATCAGTAGCCTTGCCAAAGTAGAACAGCTTAATTGTAGGGAGTGTGACTACCCTAAAAAGCATTGCTCTCTACACAGAGTTGGACAGACAGACACAAACACAAACTCACACAATTCCCAAGTCTGGGATTAGAACTCCTACCTAACTAATTTATCACACTACAGCAGTACACAGTTATGGGACGTGCTACAGAGATTACTAGGTTACAACCTTCCCAGAGGTGTATTTCTAGGTGGATGACATCAGCAGCCTTGCCAAAGTAGAGCATTTGAATTGTACGGAGTGTGACTACCCTAAAAACCATTGTTCTCTACACAGATAGACACACACACACACACACACACACACACACACACACACACACACACACACACACACAATTACCAAGTCTGGGATTATAACTCCTACCTAACTATTTTATCACACTACAGCAGTATGCAGTTGTGGGATGCACTACAGAGATTACTGGCCTACAACTTTCCCTGAGGTGTATTTCTAGGTGGATGACATCGGCAACCTTGCCAAAATAGAGCATTTGAATTGTAGGGAGTGTGACTACTCTAAAAATCATTGATCTCTACACAGAGTCAGACACACACCCACAATTGCCAAGTCTGGGATTAGCACTTCTACCTAACTATTTTATCACACAACAGCAGTACAAAGTTATGGAACATGCTACAGAGATTGCTGGGCTACTACCTTCCCAGAGGTGTGTTTCTAGGTGGATGACATCAGCAGCCTTGCCAAAGTAAAGCATTTGAATTGTAGTGAGTGTGACTACCCTAAAAAGCACTGCTCTCTACACAGAGTCAGATGCACACACAAACACACACACACACACACACACACACACACACACACACACACACACACACACACACACACACACACACACACACACACCCACACACACACACACTTGACAATTTTGGGATTAGAACTCCTACCTAACTAACTTATCATACTACAACACTACACAGTTATAGGATGCTCCACAGAAATACTGGGCTATAACATCCCAAAAGGTGTATTTCACAGTGGATGACCTCAGCAGGCTTGTCATAGTAGGGCTATGGGGAGGGCAGTGTGTGCACATGGGCCATAACCCATTCATCTAGAGGTTGACACACCACATGTGGGCACACACAGGGTCATAATTCACAGGCATGTGTATACAGCTGCTAGATGACTACTTCCTTGTACAGTCGTGTTGCACAGTTAGCACTTGCACCACATAGTCTGTAATGCTAACAGATACCGGTGGCTAGTATCTACAGTGAGTGATATCTGAACCTCATATGGTTGTGGACTTTTGGCTGTGTGCTGAGTGGGACAGGCCTGGATGGCTCCTTATCACAGTCACCCTCTTCCACACATCTATGTATGTCTACCTTTGGCTTATTATAGTGTGTTGTCCTTAGATATATCTCTGTATTCCTATCCACTGTGTGTGCAAAGCTTGAGTGGTGCATACTGAGGAGTGTCTGCGCTAACATCTTCAACTGCCAGATATGTCTGGTCCACTGGTGTTTTCAGACAAGGCCTTCATTTGTTTAAGTGTGTGAGCATGCCCAGTATGCCCATCTGTATTGAATGTATGGATCAAGTCCAGGTAATTTGTACTGCAGTGTAGATCTTTGTTGTGTACACCTACAGGTAGTGTACTGTTTCTGCAGGGTATCTGTTGATCATTTGGCAATATGTGGACAAACTGTGCAGGGGATAGCGTATACTGTAGGTGATTGTGTCTGTGCTGCTTCAGCTGCATGGTACTGCTGTTAGCAGAGATAGTCAGACATGCACTGTTATACACAGTGATGTTTTCTGCCCTCATGTACTGTCAGGTGGACATTCTTGCTCACAGTGATGTCTTGGGGGACAAGGGTGACAGCAGCTGTGTCTGCTATTGTGAGCAGACACCTACATATTCATGGTAACTTATGCCATTCTGGAGAGGGGATGCAGACACTTGGTGCTGGGTTTGTGTATCTGGTTCACACCTTGGTACAGTGCTGGCAGAGGATCCCATACTTGTACGCACATCAGCATGACAGTATGGGCTTATCTTGCTGTGGCAATGTCTCACAGCTGTACAGATTCACACAGGTCTGCAAGGGGCAGGGGCCATATGTCAGGACTTATACCCTATTGTGGTGTATGGGCAGGTGTGTAGCCACCCATGTATGTGTTTTCAGCCAGGGATAGTGTGTGCACACAGCTTGGTGTTGGACCCTGCACATTCCATGCTGCCCATGCTCCCACCCCCCTCTGTTATTCTAACCTCTTCTGTACATTATGCATACATTCTCTGAAACTTTCCCTAAGGGTATCGCCCCATCACAGGTGTGTGTTACTGTGGGTCCACAGGTCATGCAGTGGGACATGGTGGACATGTTACTGTGGTTTGTCCACATGGCCTTGCATATGGCTTATGTGGGGTGTGTTGTGTTGTTATTTGGGTGTCCGTGACATAACATGCATTGGCAGTACGTGTGAGACACATGCCTTTGGAAGACGCCTGTGGGGCATTAGGTGTTGCTGCATGCCAGATGTGGCAGGTCATTGTATTCTGTCAGTCCTACAGTCCCAGACCGCCGTACAGTATATTCCCCTGGGGTGACAGGGTAGGTGTGATAGGTGTTCATGACAATATCTCCTAACAGTCTTGCTCAGGTGGTGTGGATGCTGGCAGGGTGTTACCTACAGCTAGGGACACATCTGCATGGGACACCTGCACTGCATGCTGCAGTCTTCCACTATTGCCATATACAGGTGGGGTCTTACTGTACCCATTCCCCACAGCAGGGCTATGACCAGAGAGGCACCTGTGGGTGGTGTTTGCATGAGTTGGGTGCAGGTGTGACACTACTTTCATCTAACACACAAATATGCATTGGGCATTCCAGTTATGCTTGCATGTGCAGGTACATCATCTGTTTCCCAATACATCAGTCCTACCTCCTTTGTGATCTGTGAGTGTTTGGGCAGACAACACCAGTATCCCCCACTACAGGACCAAATAATGTGATGCATACCTGTATGTACTTTTCCAAGGGTGTGTCCATTTCACAGTGACACAATATATATACTGTCTGCGGTGGTGGTGCTGCAGTAGCATTGTCACCTCACAGTAAGATGTTGTCCTGTTTGATTCTCAGCTAGAGCGTCTTCTGTGTGGAGACATGCATGAATGGGCATACCTTCGTTGAAGGTTGTGCATCAGGGCCGGCAACTCGGCATGTAAAAATCTACTGCCAATCATTAGCAGTCCGGAGTTCCGCTGTGGCGAACCCTAAACGGGAAAAAGCCAAAAGACACAACAACAACAACAACAACAACAATATATACTGTATGTCTGGGGTTGTTTCTCCTGTGTACTGCTTGTATATATTGACCAACAGCCATGCCATGTCACTCTTTCAGATGGTGACACATATTACCACCATACATTTGCAATGGCTTACTGCTACCTTGCGTTATACTGATAGGTACTGTGTATGGTACAGCAGTTGTGAGGGCTTGTCCCTGTCATCAGCAGTAGTGGGCAATGGCCACCAGGCTTACCTCAGCATGCATACATACCAACCACTCCCACACGTTATGGAACACACACCAACCTAACACACACATACCTGCATATTGTGCAGATGTTACAACCTATCCTGCTACCTTGGCCACCTCTGTGCATTTGTGCTCCACTGGTATTAGCCCTACACATACATGTTATTACATTTCTACATAGGTTGTGGGGGGGGCACACCTAACTGTTACGATGTGTGTACATCACATTTGGGGGGGAACACCAAACCATTACTGTATAATTAAGTAGGGTTGGGGGGAGCACGCCTGACTGTTTCTGCATTCCTACACAGGATTGGGGGGCACAACTGACTATTTCTGCATATGTACACAGGATTGGGGGTGCACACATGACTGTTGTTTCATTTCTACATAAGATGGGGGCACAACTGACTATTTCTATATTTCTACACAGGATTTGAGGGGGCACACCTGACTGTTATTACATTACTACGTAGGATGGGGGCACACCTGACACCTGTACACATTTGCTATGACTGTACTGGTATGCCAGGTACTCCATTCTGTATTGTAGCCTATCATGCTGACTAGAGGCATACCAGTGTACTACAGATCGCAGCTTTGCTTTCCCTACATATTAGTTTCTGACTTTCTACCCCTCAGAACTAATGTCCCACTGCCTGACCTGCTGTGGTCTGTCTGTGTAGGCCTGGGGAAATGTTACCCATAGGCATCATTCAGAGGCCATAGCACAGCCTTTGCTTGTGTTTGTCTACACCTATCCTGCTGGCTGTGACTGTTGTTTGGTATGTGAACCCACCTGACTGGCATGTGTGAGTCACTTACCTTGTGGGTGTCCCAGTATTGAGGGTGGTGCTGCAGAGCTGCCTATGTCAGATGCACATAATAAACTCCCTACACATGGCCGAGCACAGGTAGTGTCATGTTTGGCATCCCTTTTACTGTATGTGAGAGTCAGAGAGAGGGTGGGTCCCTCCAGTGTCAGTGTATGTGCTATGAGTTGCCTCTTTGCCAAGGCCAGTGCATACTGGGCAAGCCTCTTCTGCCTACCAGGGCAGGCTCAGGTGGATCCTCCTCTGAGTCACTCTGTACCTGTGCAGGCCTTGGCAATGGTGGTGGGTTGTGTGGCCCTGCCCCATGCTGTTCCTGCTGCATCTGTTTCCACAGGATCATGTTGTGTAGCATGGCACATACGATGACAATCTGAGTACATATAGTTGGTGAGTACTGCAAGGCTCCACCAGATGTGCCCAGGCACTGGAACTGTGACTTGAGCATCACAAACACATGTTCTACTATAATTCTGGTCTGTGCGTGTGCCTCATTATGGAGTTCTTCTTCGGGTGTGTGTGCATTTCTGATGGGTGTCATCAGCCATGGCTCCAGTGCATATCCAGCATCCCCCACTAGGTGACCGTGAGGGATTTCCCCATTGGCAAATCTCTGGAACAGCAGCGTCAGATGCCAGATGTGGGAATCGTGGTAGCTTCCAGGGCAGCCAGCACACGCATTCAGTAATATGCCCTGGTCATAGCACACAACCTGGCAGTTGATGGAGGGGAAGCCCTTGCAGTTGATATAGACCCTACCCCGCTCACCAGGTGGTGCCTTGATGCATATGTGTGTGCAGTCTATAGCACCCACTACCTCAGGTTATTCTGTTATTTGGTGGAACAGTTGCATATTGCTGGCCAACACCTCATGGGTGTTGGGGAAATATATGTGCTCATCGACATGTGCTGACATGGCTTTCAGGAACTGGTGGAGTACCCTGGATGCTAATGCCTGTGAGATCCCCACCATATCCCCAGTTGACCTTGGAAGGTACCTGTAGCTACTATTATTAGCTGTACACATACCTTAGTATCCACTGGGATGGGTTCCCCTCTCTTAGTTCTGTGTGTCAGGTGTGGCCGGCACAGCTCAACAAGTTGCTGTAGGAGGTCCCTGTCCACCCTATAGCGCTCCACTATCTCCAGTTCTTGTAGCTCCTGGTAGGTTACCCTGGGTCTGTACACTCTTCTCCGTCTCCTCACTGTGGGTTGATTGACAGCATTCACATCCTCAACACCCTCAGCCTGTTCCACAAGTTGTTGTATGATAGCTATTGCAGCCCCTGTCAGTTTGTTGTTTTGATTGTTAACCGTTCCCTGCTTGTATACAGCGATGGTGCAGAGTGTGGGAAAAAACAGACGGGAAGGTGCTTGCATAGTTTATACTAGTGTTCTGTGATGGGCTGGTCTGCTACCTGTGAAATTGGCTGATTCTGATACATTTCACCTGCCAGCTATGCTAGTTCTCCTTGATTACCTTCCTACTGCTCTTTTCCCTTTCCATTGCCTTCCTGTTTAAGCCCTTGGGCACGCCGTGCAACCAGAGTGCTCCAATGTGCACAGTGCTGCTATTTCCTGGTTTAACTTTTTTTTCTTCCTTTAAAACCCAATGCGCACCATGCACTCCTGCTTAGGCAATGTAATGAGTGCTAGGCAGATTCAGACACACCCCTTTGCTTAGCTGTGCTAAGCTAGGAACAAACCCGAGCCACAGGGCTCCAATCCACTTATGGTATGTCTGACACACCCCTCTATGATGTCAACTAACTCCTAGGCTTGCACCAAGTTATTCCTACTCTTACACTGTTGGGACCTGACTAGCATGCTGGGGAAAACTGGGATGCACTATCATTCCCCTCATTTGCATAGGATTGCCTGTTAATGCATAGTTACATGTCTCACACTGAGCGTCCCCCCCTTAGCAACCACTACTCACTGGCCATGTTGTCTTCTGCCTGCCTTTGACTTGCATGGCACAATAGTGATTTTAGTTAGAATGCTTATTTTCAGTTTATTTTGTTATTTTCCCCCCAATCCCATTTGCACCACTGCCCTACGCTTAAATAGCTGAGATCGGCTAAAAAAATAAAAGTTGATTTTTTTTTTTATTTTTTAGGTTGTTTGCAATGCCAATGGCCTTATACTTGGCCATTGGCATGCTTCCTGACTGATATGCAGCTTTTATTTGGAGCTGTCACAGCTCTGTTTTGGATTTTGCAGAAATGTACTCAGTTACTAACCAAGTACATTTCTACAGATTGCACTAGTCCTGCATGGACGGTTGCAAGCTTCCTGGATCACACATTCACCTAATTTGCATGGATTTGTCCTGCAAATGGGGTGATTTGCATACAGGGGCTTAGTCCGTGCAGGACTAGTGCAGGAGCACTTGTGCATGCCCCTGCAGGCTATTCCTGGATGGCACGGCAGACATATTGTCTTCTAGAGCTCCTGCACTGATCCTGCATGTAGTGCAAGGCATACAGGATCCGGGGAATAGTCTTAATTATACAGCAAGAGTATTAAACATCTCAGTTCTTTCTGTATTACTTGTACTTGCATATCATTTTCCTTTCTTTATTAATACAAAGATTAACCAGAGCTACCCAGCCAGAAAGACTAATAACAATACTATTAAAAAAACTCATGGAAGAAGTCAAATGGCAATCCCTAAACATGTATCTAAGCCCAAGCTCTAGACAATGTAATTCTCCCAATAGACATACTCTGCCCTCATCTCTTTGAACATTTGTTAACTGTCTGATATCAAATAGCTATATTATAACATACTTGATTGGCTTATTCCAATCAAGAATTGTTGGTTGGCTCAACCCTTTAAAAGCACTATTAAAATTTAAATAGTAAATTGTAGTTTACCTTTTTTTTGCATCTTTCTTCTTAAGGGTTTTCATATCTTTTTTATAACTACTTTTAGAAACCTCCCTTTTTATTCCTTTTAATTGTCTACTGCATGGCAAGTACTTACTTTCATAGCTTCTCTAACACCAGTATCAGCTGCTTGCATCCTTCCTCATCTTCATTTATCTCACTCTTAGAGATGTTCGCTAGAGAAGTCACCCCTATATTCTGTTGCAAGGACATAGATATCTTCTCATTATTATCTGGCTGATCATGAATCTATGGAGTAGCAGAAACTCCCCCCATAAAAAAAAAAAAACAAAAAAACTTTAAGAAATTCTTAGGAAGTATGCTGCTTCACTGAACATTTGGAATATATGAATGCTGTTTCTTTTATCCTATGTCCAAATTGACCACAATGATGACATTGTTGTTTAGGACATTCAGTGATCAAATATGATTTATATCCTCAGTAAAAGCATGTTTTTGTCTGACCAGCATAACATACAATCTCTCATATACCTTAGAAAATAATTACCAAAGAAATATGTTGGCATACATTATTATGTTCTTTCAAATTAGCTCAGCTCTCCCATACCAGAGTCCAAATACCTCCATCATCTAAATTCTTACTTACACTATAAACATTTTAATAAATACCAGAAAATGTTTTTACTAATTGATATCAGTTGATATATTAGTTCAGACTGCACAGGTTTTTTTCATCAATACTGAAGGAGTCACAACAAAAATATACTTATTTTAGGGATAAGTAGTAAATTTTCAATTAAATTTCAAGAAAAAAACATAATTCAGTAGTTCAAAATACATAAATCTTACTTCATACAAGTATTTTTGAAAACTTGAATTAATTAATTAACATCTGCCTCCTTAAAACCGAATGGTTTCAGCAAATTTCCCTCACAAAACATCACTCCATCATATTAAATTTAATAGAAATACATACTAATAAACTCTTTTAGAGCAAGATATTTTCTACTTTCTTCTACAACCCTGCAGAGACAGAAGCACAGATCTTCTCCACTCTCCTTCTATACGAATGCATCTGAAGTACTGAATCTGTATCTGAAGCAGAAATCTTGCTAGAAACTGTGGTAGGCTCTGAAAGATCCTTCAAAGTTTGATAAAATTCTACTGTATCTGCTTCTGACATAGCTTGCAATTTGGGTGGATTTTCTTCATTAATGAGGCAATGCAAGTCAGCCAACTTCCAATAACATAATTTCATATAAAGCTGAATTGCTCACCTTCTTTTCCACTAAATCAGCATCCACTTTACACACCACTTTCCCCATTACTCTTGCAAAATAAAGTCCACCTTATGCTGCATTATTTCTTAAGTAAACATTGTACAGACTCATAATTAAAAAGAATAGAAGCCTCTAGGTGCCCTGGCCAAATTCCATCTAGTCAGTTTGAATACCACCTCGGGTCTCCCATGAAAAGAGGACATTAACCTAGTAGGACTAATCCAGTCATCAAAGAATAAACAAACACGCACATAAATAAATAAAAAGAACATAAAAGGTAATCATTGAACTCCCTGTCAGGAATGAAAAAAAGTGTTGGAGTTACACCTGTTTGGACAACAGTTCAATATTCAAAAATATATAGGATATTTTCTACAATAGGTATATCTTCTTTTAAACTTAGAGATGAAAAGCTTATTTTGGTGAAGTTGAATGGATGTGGAATATCTTACGTTAGCCCTGAGACACAAATGTCTTTTGATTGTCCATCAGATACCTTCTTTCCTGAAATTAGATCATATTAAAGAGTCAGTCACTGTAGCCATTGTTATTGTCTGCATTTAAGGCAAAATTTTATCTCACACAGAATAAGTTGTAGGCTATTAGCAAAAATTAAATTTTCAACCTTCTGTGACACACATTAACTATATGGATTATATCTTGCCAAAGATATAACAGCTAGCCAGTTTCCAAACCTTCAGGGATCCTTCCATGGGCCCAAAAACAGAGAGAGGAGGTTGAAACTTCAGAGGACAATGCTACGAATCACAAAACTAAGTGTCTACACCTCAACTTAACCAAAACAAGGGGGTGGAGGGAGAAAGGGAGTTTGCTACTGCAGTAGTGATCATTTGAAAATATACTGTTATGTTAAGTTTACTTGCACAGCTGTACTGTGTTCCTCATATTGATCACTGCTGCATTACAAGCCTTAGCTATATGGGTGCATTTTGGAGGTGGAAGGGGAAGGGTACAGGAGCCCCTGGAGAATGGTCCTAGCAAAGCTTGATCTAGACCGAGAAAAAAAATCAATTTTGTAATGTCTTGTAAACATATACAGAGTGGACAAAGTTACTGCTTCCAAAATATTTCTAGACAAAAAAAAAACTTTCCAAAAAAAATAGATGAAGCTAAGCCCCTGGTAGAGTGAACCTTGTCACTGCCTGCAATACTTTTGCTGTGGTGAGTATAACAAAAGGTAATACCCTGAGAAAAACATTTGGAAATTGTTTTTTTTGACACAAGTTGTACCTTCTTCCCTTCACAAGAAATGAACAACTGTGAAGATCTGAAAGATTTAGTTCTTTCAAGATAGTACCAGATTTGCCTGTGGACATCAAATATATGGATTATCCTTTCTCCCTTATGTTTAAGTTCAAGAAAGAAAAGGGGGAAATGAATAGTTTAGCTTAAAGTAAACTCAGATACTACGTTAGACATAAACAGGGTTAGTTCTCAAAGAAATCCTGTCTCTGTGAAAAATTATATAGGGTTGACTCACCGTAAAAGCTTGTAACTCAGAAACTCTTCTTGCACTGGACAGAGCAATCTGTAAAATAGATTTTCATATTAAGAACCTTGAGTCAGCCAAATTAGCTTGTTCAAATGGAACAACTATTAGTTTCTTTAACACAAAATTAAAATCCCAAGGAAGGGCCATTTGTCTTGCAGGCCTCCTTTGCAAAACCCCTTTTAAAAATATTTAACATGAGGATAGGCATCTTGAAATGGCCGATAAGTGAACCTTAATAGAAGAATAAGAAAGGCCATAGGATAGTAAGTCACAAAAATATTGGAAAACCAGAGAAACTCTAGCCCTGAATGGGTAATGGCTATGTTGCTAACACCAAATAGAAAAAAATTCCTTTTGCTAATATATGATTTTTCTTGTAGCAGGCTTACTTGCCTCCATTACTACTTACAGTACATCCTCAGTAAACAGGTGTCTAAAGGGAATTAAGACTCTATCATCCAGACAGATAGTTGAAGCTGACTGTGGTATTGACCACTTCCAAAAGTAGTCTGTGCCACAAAGGAGTCACTATAATGATCTTGAGGATTCCTTATGAAACTTCAGAAGCACCCTGGATATTAGTGGAAAGGGTGGAAAAGAATACAGGAGCATTTTTGTCCAAGAAATAGAAAAGGCATGTGTCTTCCAGGGCTTTTTGCATGGAGTCAAACACCTCCAACATTTAAAACAGAAAAAAGGCAACTCAAAGTAAATCCACACAAGTGTATTGTAAAGGTAAACGCTTTTGACCAGCAACAACAGCCTTCATCAGACAATTACCAACATTACATTGTTCCCTTTTATACACAAAGGATAATTGGATAATTACATTAATTAATTGAATAATCAAAGTAAAACCCTCCAAAAATAATTGCATATTGTACCATTCATCTACTGGAAGCCTTCATTTTTAAAATACTAAATACAGAAATAATTTCATTTAAGCCTGATACCACAGAGGCATTCAAAAAAAACCGTTGCCAGTATTCTTTTCTCTCTAAGACAATCCTATTTTGACTTGTTCTAGGACAGCAAAAGCAAAGGAATAATCGCTAAACTGTTGTAAATGCCAATATAGGGCATTGGTTGATTTGCACCTAAAAACCTCATATAAGTGCTCATATATTAATTGTTTTAATTTTCATTCTGTTTTGCCTGTATAATAGGCAGAACAGTTTAAACATTTGGCAGCATACACAACCCCCTTGCATCCACAATTAAAGTGGCCATGGATGGTGATAGTCTTGTCGCCCAACTGAATTTTTTCACCTTCAAAGATATTGCAACAATAATTACATGCCCCACATTTCCTCATCTTTCCTATGTTCCTTATTCTATTACTTATCAATGTATCAAGCCAGTCCTTTAAATTTCTGTCCTTTATGTATATTACTTTTGGAGTAGCGCCTAACATTTTTACTAACCTCTTCATCACTTAAAATTAAGGACCAGTTTTTCTCTAAAATCCATCTTGTTGTTTCACTATCCTTAGTGAAAGTGGTGATAAATGCCAAATTCCTGTTTTTAATATTACCTATAGGTAAGTTGATATTAACAATATCGTCACCTTTCACCATTTCCGAGATGTTAGTCTCCACTGATGCTGTCTCCCCCATGGTAAAATCATTAACTATAGAACCATGGGCTTCTAATAGGGGTGAAATTCCTATTTTCCTCTTGTTTATTACCTCTGAAATTCAGGACTCCACTAAATCTTTGGGGTAGTCCCTTTTAATAAACATTTGCCCTATAAAACTACATTCATTAATAAAATTGTCCATTAATATAACCATCCTTGCAGTTCGTACCATTTAACCTTTTATCATCCCTCTCTTAACATGATAGGGGTGATTACTGGTGAAATGCAGGACTTTGTTTGACTGCATCTTCTTCCTATGTATATGTTTTGGTCTTCAAACACCCATTTTGTTTATCTTTTGTTAACAAAACATTTTGGTGTGTAAATTGCAAGGAATCAGTGGCTGTATTAAGAAATTCCATAACATCAGATATAATACTAATAGGACCATTCCATATAAAAATAAATAATCTAAAAAACGCATATACATTTTTATATTAGATATAAGGGGAGATTGAAATAAATATTTAGCTTTCTACACAGCCACAATCACATTTGCATATAAGAGGCCCAAAGTGGACCCCATTGCCACCCCCTTAACTTGTTTAAAATAATGGCCATCATAAAATTGTTATACAACACTAATTCTAATAAATGAGCTAAAGTAACTTACAAAGTTCTACCCTAAGCAAGTTGGAACAGTGCTACAACAAAGTTGCAAAGTTTGCCACAAACTCTGAATATCTCACACACCACTGTAAACCACTCCTAAAATTAAACTAGCTTGAACTCCTCAACCAACTTGCCTTTATTCAGCTATCCATCTTGCACAACCTTATTTTCAAGCCTACTGCTTTCCCTGCACTAGCCAATCTAATCACACCTTACACACCAAATCGATCCCTATGATTAGAAGACAAAAATCTCTTGGCTATCTCAAAATCCACAAGAAAACCTGGTCACTCTCTGTATTCATACTCTGTCTCCATACATTGGAATTCACTACCTCTAGCTACCAGATCTATGCTTGACCTAATCCATTTCAAAGCCTCTTTAAAAATTCACCTCAAGAATACATGGCTCTGCTCCTGCATAAAGCCTGCCTAATGCTCAGGTCTTCCTCTTCTGCCGTATTTCAATTCCTCACAGATTGCAAGATCCTAAAGCTGTTCTAACTCATTCTCTGCTTCTATATCATATCCTTGAGCTACTGCTCAGACTTTATTGCTTCTGTTCTTGTAAACTCTCTCTCACTATCTGTCTGCATCACTAACTCTCTGGCTGCTATTTTCCTAACTGAAACTAACATTCTACTTTGCATGTAGTATAACAGTCAATGTCACACATTGCGCTACCTACATACTTTTTCTTTTGGGCACTATCTACATCATGTATGATGAGAGTGACTATTATCATCTGTAATGTTTTAACTGTGCAGAATTGCCTAGATGTGCAGTAATATATTTCAACATCTTGTAGCAGTTTGTTCTTTCATCTTATTTTTTGGATAGTATTGCTAATGTAATCTTTATTGTATTGGATTATACTGTATTTGTATTGTACTGTATGTGGAACTTTTTTCCCCAGGCCTCTGCTGAAAATGGGCTCTGTAGACCCAGTCAGACCACCCCGGTAAACAAATGTCAAACAAATAATGAATATATAAATAAATAAATGTAGTGCTATTAATATTTTAGGATGTCACTGTATAACCACCACAGAACTAATTGGCATGTATTAGGGAGACTATAATGCAACCACACCAAAAATGTATGCATGCAAAAAAAGAGGCATACTAGAAATGGGCAGGCAGTGTTAGGATGCAGTAAGGCGTGGGCAGCACTAGAGAAGTATACACAGCAGACGCGATGTATGTCACAAGTAAGATAATCAAGAGTGGTTTTGTTGTTGAATGCGCATGCCCACGTTATCATGATATATAGCTGCAGCTAGCATCCAGCCAGGAAAAAGGGCAGCACTGCATCCATCAGAAAAAAAGACAGATGTGGGTGTGTATAGCATGCTGGCAATCCTGTTCAACATTTAAATGAGGAATAAGAGAGCAGAAAAGAAAATAAAGAAAATGCCAGAACACGAATTACAGGTGAACACAAACACATGACTCATAATGTGTGTGAGCTGGTGTTGGAGAAATGTTATTTATGGTGAGGAAATAGCCTTTTTCATAAATGTTCCAAAGAAGGGCTGGTGGAGAAAGTACCTAAGCATAGTGACAGGGGATGGGCTTGAGGGTGAAGGGTAGGTAGCAGGGGCAGACAGAGAAGCTCATAACATGGACTCAGATAGACAGGGGTGGTTTACACACAAAAGATGGGGAGGACTGTGGATGGATGCATACATACATAGTGTTAGCATTGGTGAATAGGAGTATGGATAAGGAATAAATGTATAGGTTCATAGGTTCATAGGTTCATACTAGGCTATCTGCCCGAGGGCATTTACAAGCCTAGCCCATCGTTTTGTGGCTTACGCCACCCCTTTAGTATGGGGAACTATACCCATTATTTTGCTGTGCCTCTGTCGAGCAGTGACACTGAGGTAATCCCTGGGGTATATTTGCGATCTCCCATCCATTGGTCAAGATTTCTCTTGAACAAGGCCAGCGAGGTGCTCTGCCTCACATGTACCGGGATTTTGTTCCACAGCATAGGAGTCTTTGGGTGATGAATCTATCCCTCCAGCATGTCCTATTAATAGCCGTGTCGAGGTTTAAGTCTCCCGCCCTTGTGGCTCTGATGGATCTAGATCTTTTGAGGTGAAGCATATTCATCAAATCTGGGTTTGACATGGCCTTGTATGTTAGGCAAAGGTCACCTCTGAGCAAGCAGTAAGCGACTGAATAGAGCTGGAGTTCTTTCAGTCGGGCAGCATAGGATAGATTTTTGAGACCCTTTATCCTTTTGGTGAGGAACTTTTGTGGCCGCTCCAGCTGCTGCAAGTGTCGGGTCAGATACATTCCGAATGGGGCATTGTACTCAATCATTGGTCTGATGAGTGATGAGTAAAGGGAGACTATAACCTCCCTTGATCTAGATGAGAATCCCTTCATGATAAGGTGGGCAATGTAGAAGGTCTTCCTAACTACTTTAGCTACATGGGTGTCGAATGACAGACTACTATCAACCTGGGTCCCCAGGTCCCTGATAACTTCTTCTGTGCTCAGTGGATTGCCACCTATTTGGTAGCTAGGGGTAACCTTGTTTTTCCCGAAGGGTATGACTATGCATTTTTTGGCATTTAACTTTAGGCCGTGGCTCTGGCACCAGTTATCCGCTTCTGTGAGACCCTTCTGAAGGATATCTGTGTCAGATGTGTTTTCTACTATGGCGCCCAGTTTGCAGTCATCTGCAAACTTTGTCAGCCATAACCCTCCTGTGTTTGCTTGTACTTCAGAAAAGTAGATGCCAAACAAGAGTGGGCCCAGGACTGAGCCCTGTGGGACACCACTTGTGACAGGCTTTGAGTCTGACATGGCGCCAGCAACTCTGACCCTGTGGGTTCTGTCACTCAGCCAGTTTGCAACCCATCTTGTGATGTATGGGTTAACATTTAAGCTGATGAGTTTTTCAATGATACCCGAGTGGGGTATTGTATCGAAGGCCTTAGCCAGATCGAGGTAGGCTGTATGGACTGCCTTTCCTCATCAATGGCTTTGGTGACTGTTTCAAAAGTCAACCAAGTTTAAAAGGCATGATCTGCCTTTGACAAAGCCAAACTGGGTTGGATCCAAAGTCTGCAAATTCCCTATGTCTTTATTTATGAGGTCCATTATGATCCTCTCCATGGCTTTGCAGATAAGGCTTGTCAAGCTAATGGGCCGGTAATTTCCAGGGTCGGTGGAGGCACCGCCTTTGTGAAGTGGGACCACAGTTGCAGTGCGCCACTCCTGGGTACGTATCCAGAGGTAAGACTTTGATTAAACAGCTGTCCTAGCTGTGGGTTTAATTCCTCATTGAGTTCGTGGAGCACACAGCCGGGGACACCATCAGGTCCCATGGATGCTGTGTTTTTGCTTTGGAGAGAGCAGTTCTCACTTGGGCGCTGGAGATGTTTGGGGGCTGCAATCGCTTGGTATAGATATCTCTCCTTTTGGGGAGGGGAGAAGTTTGCACTGAACCTGTCAGCCAGTATGTTGGCAATGTCTGTAGGATCAGTAATCTTCACATCATTTTGAACTAGTTCTGAGCATATCTGGGAGTTTCCTCCTAGGTTTCTAACATAGCTAAAGAAGGCCTTATGATTGTCTTTTGAGTCTTTAGCTATTTTTCTCTCGAAATTTGCTTTGGATGATTTTATGAGAGCTCTAAGTTTTTACTTATAGTGATCAAGGGTGTCTTACCTTTTAAGGATTTTGCTCTATCTTGTAGTAGCTTCCTCCTTTTGTTGTAGAGTTTGTTTATGGCTGGGGTCCACCAGACTGGACGCTTGCCTTTGGTACAAAGAGTCTTTGTTTTGCTTGGGTTTGCCTTATCCATGCAGTCCTGCAGGTGCTGGTAGAAGGCATTTGTAAGTGATTCAGCGGCTTGAGTACTGTTTTCCCGCTCGGGGCCTTAAAGGAGACCACACTAGTCTTTAGAAGTGTGAAGTCGGCTTTTGAGAAGTTCTTTACTGTGGTCTTTTTATTTCAGGTGGGGTGGGATGAGGACCTCCAGCGAGATTAGTTTGTGATCTGATCTCACCAGTGAGGGGTATACTTCGGTGTTGAACATTGTGCTCCCATGTTCGTGATGATGAGATCAAGTATGTTATCTCCTCTTGTGGGATGGTGACTAGTTGTTCCATGGCATTTGAGTTTATGAATTCCAGGAACTTTTGGGCTAGGGTGTTTGGGCTTGAGTAGTGTTCCCAGTCTATATTTGGGTAATTGAAGTCACCTAGTATGATGGTGTTTGGTGATACATTTATCCCCTCTAGTGTTTTCAGGAAGGCCATGTGAGGTTCCTGAGTTTGTGAGGGTGGCCTGTAACATGCTACAATTTGCAGAGCAGTCTTGCCTACGGTTAATTGCACCTGGATGGTCTCCGATGCATCATGCGTTGCCACCAGTCTTGAGGTGTGGGTGTCCTTGATGAACTGACACATTGAGGTTGAGGATTTTTTTATGTCACTTGCTGGTCAGCATAGAATAATCCTCATAAGCAGGCAGTATCCTGGATATGAGAGCTTGGCTGGTGTGTGTGTGTGTGTGTGTGTGTGTGTGTGTGTGTGTGTGTGTGTGTGTGTGTGTGTGTGTGTGTGTGTATGTGTGTGTGTGTGTAACATGTTGATGCCGTCCATTATTGTACAGTATAGCAAGTTCCCTTGCCTGTTTGAGTTGCATGTTCAAGGCCACCAGTATATTGGTCTTTCTACGCACATCCATCTGCAGCTGCAACAATCTGCATGACAAGGTACATCTGTCAATGCATGTTAAAGTCACATATCCAATGACCATTCAGTAGTATTTAACAGTTTATGTATAGAGTCACATACAAATTTTAGTATACAGAGAAATGTTGAAGCATATGCAGGTTTCACCCAACTATTCACTTGAGATATATAAACCAGTGACAAGGTTTGAGGATTTTCTGAGCCTTATTTGACTGTGATGCATAAGTAGTGGACTTACTAGTGGTGCTAGTATAAGGACAGTAATGTTTTATTCAGGGGCATAGCTGGAGTGGGGTAAAAGGGATAAACATCCCAGGCACAAAGTGTTAGATGCACGATTGGCAGATTTTGATTGGTCTTCGGTGCATTATTGCCATTCAAACATGATAGCCAATATTGCATTTGTAGTCAGAAATTAAGTATTTAAGCTCTCAATGTGTGGCATAACTACTTATGCAGCAAGCAGTCTGCAACAGTTTTGACTTTGACATTTTCCTCATCCACCCTGGTGAGAGGGACATCTGTGTGTCTCACAACTGAGTTACCTATGACAAAGATGTTTGTTTTTGTGTTATGCCTTTGGGGCTTGACTAATGAAACAATGCTGTGTGATATATTATGTGTACTATGTTTTGCAGAGGATGTATTATGTGAATCATACTTGGTTTGTGTTTGGGAAGTCTTTGATGTTCAGTTAAGCCTCTGGTAAGGACCTCTGCATATATAGGTTTATGTGTTGTTGGTTTGTTAGGTGCAAGAGATGAGGTGTGCATGCTGACAACCTGCTTAGTATCAGATGAACTAACTGGTAAGTGAGAGACCCTGGATCTTAGGTTCTTGATATAGATGCATCTCACATAATTCATCTGTGTGGACTAGAAGAAGTGGGCTGTCAGTGTACTTGAGGTAGTTGCTTCACTGCCTCAGGATGCCGATGTCAACCAGGGTGGCTGGAGAAACTGTGGGAAATTATCCATGTATAATGCTAGGTAAGTTGATGTGGTCAGAAAAGAGGAAGAGGACAGGAAGGACAAGATAAAGTATAGGACAAGAGAAGTGGACAAAGAATAGGAAGAGCTAGTGGCTAGGATATGTGCTGGTACCTCAGGAACTTCGCTGAATATATTGCCTGTCAGTGAGGGCCAAACTTAACACTTCACAGATGGAGCACCAGTAGAGTACTAATGGAAAATTTGTAAGCAGAAGTGTTTGTGTCTATAACAGCCAATGATGCCCACCGCTGCTTGGCAGTACGCTCTGCGGAAACAAACACAAACCTGTGCAAATGCGGTGCTTATGTAGCAAACAAAAGCAAACTGATTTAAACAAATTAGCCAATAAAAAAGGTCAAAACTGAGCCCTGTTGCAGCAACCATCAGTCAGATGAGTTCTAACTGCAAACTCCACATTCCTTTCCCAAACTGCAGCTTTTCTTCTCTAAAGGTTGCTTTTGCACATTTATCAAGACCAAATGACATTCTTATATCATCTGAAAAAGTACTGACCACTTGCAGTTGTACTTTTAGTTCCTCATCTGATGAACCACACCATTTTAAATCACCCACAAAAAGAAGATGAGAAGCCTTTACACTTTTGTTTTCTGGGAGTCAAATTGTAGCCATAACCTAATCTGTTAAAAGTAAACAGCGTAACGGATTAAGGGCAAGATGAAAAAAGTCATGGTGACAGAGATTCACCCTGGAAAATCCCCCTTTGAATTTTTATACCTGGAATAATAATTTGTCCTTTATCATGGCTTAACTGTAAAGTGGTTTGACACTGTTTCATGGTCACTGTAATGTAATCGATCAGTGTAGGGTGTATCATATATTTTTAAGCACTCTTTTATCTGTGAATATGTGATCCTGTTAAATGCTTTTTTGTAATCTATCCATGCCTTACTTAGATACTTCTCCTTCTGACAGTTCTTCATTATGACTTTAACAACAAATCATCCTTTATTCCATATGACTTTATTTTGTTACCCTTTTGTTCTATTGCCATGATTGAGTTTTCTTCTAAATGACTACAAACTCTGTTGGTATCAATTACAGTATATAGTTTATACATCATCGGAATGCAAGTTATTGGTCTGTACTTTTTAGGATAGCTTACAGGCTTGCTCTGAAGTAGGCGTATTACTTTTCCTGTTGTTAACTGCACTACTGTCTGCTCGGGGTGTGCATATAAATAGTTCGTACTCATGGCTAAATTTTCATGTAAGGATATTATGCTTTTAGTCATAAGTTAGGTATTGCATGTGGGCCTGGGGTTTTCCAATTAGGAGATTTTCTTAACTTTGTTTCAGTCTTTCTGGCTGTTACTACATACTATTTCATATCCTGTGCATTTGAACTTCTTATTCTTTCTTTTCTATCAATTTAGCATCTTTGTTATGTTCCAACAGGATCTTCGTAGATAATTCTCCAAAAATGTATCTTGTGTCTTTCGGCTTTTCCTGGTTAGGGGTCGCCACAGCGGAACTCCGGTCAGCTAATGATTGGCAGTTGATTTTCACGTACCGGCTTGCCAGGCTTGACGCACAACCTTCAACGAAGGTATGCCCATTCACGCATGTCTCCACACATAAGTCGCTTTAGCTGAGAATCGAACTGGACAGCGTCTTACTGTGAGGCGACAATGCTACCGCAGCACCACCACTGCAGGTATTCTCCAAAAATGTATCTATTTCTTCTTTTTTTGGTGGTGTTTAAATTCCTTTTGCCTTGTTTTCCAATTCTTTATAA
Source organism: Protopterus annectens (assembly GCF_019279795.1). NCBI lineage: Eukaryota > Metazoa > Chordata > Ceratodontiformes > Protopteridae > Protopterus > Protopterus annectens. The sequence goes on from NC_056736.1 coordinate 126,351,581, forward strand.
ACCTCTTTTGGATAGTCAATAAATCACTTATTTTGTACTTTTCCTTTATATCCATCTGCATATTTTCTAAGTTTTTCTGCCTGTGCTGATATTTTTAGTTTATTGTTTGCGATAGTGCATGATAGACCCTGATCTGTTCTGATACAGCACATTGCTTGTATCACGTCTATTTTTCTGAGTATTTTTGTTGATCTGTTCTCTCTTCTGTACTCTTCTAACAGTGACACTTCTTGTCTTAATTGCTTTATAGTTTTCTCTATTTGATACTTCCATCAGGGCATTTGATTTCTACCCATTCTTTCCCTTACTACCCTGTGTTTTTGTGGTAAGACTTTATCTGTTATTAATTTAACTGCACAATAGTATATCCTATTTACTTCTGTTGTATTTCATGAATCTCTATGAATAGTCTTAATTTTGTTTTATCAAACTTCAAATTTTTCGGGTTTTGTTGACTTTCTGTAGTCAGTTACTTTCATTGCTCTTAATATGTCTGCCCATCTCTATTAAATCAAGCAACTCTTCTCTTACATAATTTTCTTCTAACCTGAGTGCACATTCTTTGATGTCCATTTCCTGTGGGAATTCTATAGAAAGTTCCAGAGCATCTTCCTGTGTCACCTTCTCTTCAGTTTCATCCTCTGTTCTCTATTTATCTTTCATATGGGAACTCACTATCACTCCATAACATTGACTGCATCAGAATTGCCACAGTTTCTTGTTCCTTCCCTTGCTGTGCAACTCCAACTGAATATGTGTACTGGCTTCCTACGGAAGGCTCCAAAGTATCTTCATATGGCAACTGATCAGATGTTTCCCACTCCAATGGTTTCTCCTTAATTTGGGGATCCATTGCTCTCTCCTGCTGTGATGTTATCAGAGTTAGATTTTCTACACTAAGTCCTTCACTTTACAGGTAATCCACAACTTCAGTTTCTATTTTTTAACTTCTCCATTAATAATCCTCTTTTCTACTTTTCCTCTTTGTTTTCTTATTTTTTGTATTGTAAAATTTCCCATGTCTGGATACCCTTGCCTATATTTGTCTTTGAATATCTTTGGGACTGTAATTTCTGTATTGATTAATTTGGCTTTCTTCTTTCATAAATATTGCACCATATCAGATGTCTCTTTCTTGCCCATGTCCATATTTATTTTTTATATGTTTCAAAAGTCTCTAGATGTTGTTCTTTATATTTTCAAACTTCCTCAGTCACTTCTTTTTCCAAACGGCCCATGGTTTCTTGTTATGTTTTTCACAAATCTGTTGCATTAATGAACACGATTTTTTATTGGAAGCTTCTGACAGTTTTTTCTTTTGCATTTGCACATCATATTGGATATGCTGATCTTATCTTAATCTGTGTTGTTATTATACCTAGTAGTTTTCTGTTTCATACTAGTTCAATTCTGATAATATTTTTCAATCACTGTAGTTTGAATGCTGGGATGGAGTGAAAATATCATTAGCTTTATTTTTCTTTGGATTTAAATGCTTGTTTAGGTGCTACAGATCACTGGGTACAGCTAAAATGAACACAGCTATTCATTAATTCAGATAAATTAAACTTTGCCTAAACCAGAATTATAATGTTTTGCATTAGCTTTCTAAACAGAAAATTGAAGATTTACTACAAAGACAGTAACCATCCAAAGGCATACATTGATTCTCTTAATATGCAATAGCAGTCTCAAGCATTTAGTTAACATACTTCTTAACAGATAGAGCAAGTCACAACACTTTAAAGTTTAAAAGTACAGAACATAAAAGCAGTATATGTAACTATAATCAATTTGTTTTGGAAAACTATTTCATTATTTAAAATAATGTCTGCAGGGACAGTTTTCATTTCTTCAGTGAAGTACAAAAAGGGCTTAAAATTAATTATGCTTATTAATTAATAAAAATACAGATTACTTTCATGGTTGTTCTGTACTGTTCAATGACCTCTGGGAAGAAGCTCAAATTTCTAAAATATCCATATATCTTTGTCTTTCTTGAAGGTTTCTGTCATTTACTGTAAATAATAATTTGCTGCTTAAGCATTTCAAAGTATGGTGTCTCATTACTAACAGCTTTTATACTCTTAGTATCACAAAGTAATCCATCAAACTGTATGCTGTATAGCATGTCCTATCCTGTATAAATTATGTCTAAAATAGCTCTAAATACATTTTGCTACGTAAGCAACAGGGCAGAGGATATTGCAAAAGGCTTTTGTTTTTGCCAACTGTTTAAATGTGGCTAAGTCACAGGGTTGGATATACAAAATATTATTTATCATATTCATTGCATAATAAGATACAAATGTCTGATTAAAAGTCAGCGTTGATAACTCATTGACCTCAAGGTTATCACAGTGCCTTGGAATGTTTTTTTGTGTATTTTGTACCTTCATGATGTTGTCTTGGAGTACTGGTCATTATATAAGCAACTTACTGCACCTCTTGAGTTTTCTCCTTGCAATTCATTGAAATGTGACGTTGGTGTTTTGGTGGGGCTGGTGGTTGTTGGGGGAGGGGTAAAATCAGACATTCAGTGATGTAAACCAGAACTGGGATACCACTTGTTAAACTTTACAAGGTTATAATTCTTTTCTTACTGCCCAGTAGCAAGTAAAATTGCACAACTATAGGCACATGATGAAAGGCCTAGTTTCAGGAGATGCAACATAATAAAGAAGACTACTGGGACAGCTACATATAGAGAATCATTTCCTCATAGTAAGAGTCACCTACTAAGTGTGCAACATGAGATACTTCATCTCATTTAAGAATGTAGCACATTATGTTTACATTAGTGTAGTATATATCACAATGAATATTTCAGGAGCATTCTAGACTTTAATTTTCAGAATGTTTCTGTATAGCTACAGAGTTATAGCGATATATCTCCTATTAGCAGTTTTATCATACTAAGGCATCACTCTCAGCACATATCCCCAGACAGCCTTAGTATTAGGCAAATTCAACTCAGTGATAGCTGAAAACAAGAAAGCACTGTATCAATGTAGCCTTCTATCTAAATTTTACAGTGGTGCCTTTACTAACCTACAATATGAACCTCTCAATGCATCTTGCACTCCAAATACAATAAATCTGTTTCCCTATATGAAAGCAATTTAGAATAATATGCTGTTAAATCCAAGCAAACTGACAATTTATGCTCACTCTCTATAGGTTATTATATCAATGACCCATGGATGGGTGTGGGTAAAGCTGGATTTACCCATGGTTGGCATGGTTTAGTCATGAGGATGAAGTCTGAGTCACCAAACAAAGCCAACCGTAGGTAAATCAAGCATTACCCACACCCAGCCGTGGGTTATTGCTATTACACAATGACATTATTTAAGAAAACGTTAGTCACTTTTCTTAAATAATATCCTTGTATAACCGCACCATGCTGCTCTTCTATGTTTTCCTCTGGTATCTTGGGGCCTTCCTGATGTACTGTGCATGTGTATGGGGCTTTCTTTCCCATGCGTATGCAGTACATCAGTGCTGTGTAAAGGAAGTAACAGAGAAAGGAAGACCTCCATTGCTCTTTCTTTTTTTAATTAAAAACAAAAAAAGAAGAATCACAAAAGAGTTGCCATTATGGCAGTCTGAAGTAAACCAGCCCCAACTGAAACACTGTAATTTGGAATAGCAAAATTCTCTATAAATGTACAGTAAACTCTCACTTAACTGGCACCAGTGGGGATTGGTAGATGATGAATAAGTGTAGTTTTTGGGTGCTTGAGAGCTGCTTTGCAATTTCTAATTGGCTCATATACTGGCATAGAAGCCAATCAAAAATCACAGTGAAGCCTCTTCTGTTCAATGCAGAACAGAGGACTGTTCCACACTGAACAGAAGAGGGTCCGCTTTGCGATGTTTGACTGGCTGGTATACTGGCATACAAGTCAATCAAAATTGCCGATTGCTTGCGTTCCGGTTAATGGAGACTCTACTGTATACAGATTCCACTCCACACAGTCCGACACCAAAATAATGGAACATGTTAAATTCACTGAACCAGTGAATGACAAGAACACAGCAAAATGTGTATGACTTATATTATAGAGAACCTTGCTGTTCCAAATTCCAGCATTTCTTTGGGGGATGGTTTATATTGGACAGGTGTAATGGCATCTCTTTTGTGAGTCTTGTTTTTGGTTGACATGCAGGACCCTTTGTGATGTGTATCTAGTTTTTACCATGTTCCTAATTTAAAAAGTAATTAAGTAACTTTCACGTACAGTAGAGACTGGACAGTGAAAATAAAAGGATAATCAGGTACATTTCTCTAGTTTTGCATAAGGTACCTGATCATTCTTTTATTTTTCTCTGTCCCTTCCATCACATTCTTTAGAAGTTTCTGTTTTTTGAAACTTTATTTAAAGACTAAAATAAAATAAAATGAAATAAAATAAAATAAAATAAAGTAGTTTCTATAGCATACATTAATAGAAGAAAGTCGGGCGATGGATTTTTTTTTCGATTGGTATATGCTCAATTTACAATGGGTACACCGGTTGGGCTGATCAATTAAAGTGCTTGTTTTGGAATGTTAATGGACAGCCATTGTATAATTCCATTTAAAACATTAGCTATACCATTTAAAATCCAACTAAATATATAAGGAAGTTCCCGGCGAAGTTAACACCTTTTAGGCAATGAAAACATGAGTCACGATTAATGTTTTTTATGCTAAAAGGTGACCACGGTAAAAATATACTCGTTGCAGAAGAGAGCGTACTGATTAATCCACTCAAATCATCAAAAATCTTAGTTTTAAAATAATAAAACTGGTCTATTGAATATACAAAGGTTAGCGCTTTCACAGATGCTTCTTCAGACCGTTATTTTTCAAATGCTTTACCAATTAAGCTTTTATGGTGCACTTCCACGTGGTATATTTCATTAGTCATATCAATTAAAACTTAAAGGTACAACATTCTTATAAATTATTTAATATATATATATATATATATATATATATATATATATATATATATATATATATATATATATATATATATATATATATATATATGTATATATATATATATATATATATATATATATATATATATATGTATATATATATATATATATATATATATATATATATATTGTATCCGTTGTAAGCAATGCTTTAACTTCTTATAAAATGTAACAAATTGTAGCAAGTATATAAAAATACATTTTTGCCAACAGCACGCCATTTCATATAAGAACTTTAAAATATATGAATACAACTATTCATATTCATTGTAAATAACAATTCCAAAATGCATAGTTTCTTCATAAAAATTCCATCTGGGCTCGTAAATATAAACTGAAATGCCTAACCTGGAAATGTAATGTCCTAACTGAACATAGTAGTACGTTCACTATCCCTAATTTTTCTCCTATAGTCAAAGCATACAGGGTAATGTATAAAAAGTTTTCATATGCATAAGCAAACCTTTTCCAGTGACCTCCAAATTAAACACATAGGACTTAGATGTAATATCGCACTACCAGCACTCTATGCTCAGTAATATTAAATTGTATCAAATCAAAGCATAAAACATTATGTTCAAATTCTCGAACTAATCATATATGGGAATTAATATATTTTTATAATTCCCATAATGAATCATATCAGGTCTGTATTAAAGACATATTAAAATCTTAGACCATAATATTGCCTTTACTTATAGAAAATTAACTCTATGTGATAACTGCATGCCATAACTGATAATTCTGGATACATGTTCTATCAGCACTAGTAAAATAAAATTCACATTGTTGCCAGAAACTAAATTATAGATTGACTTCCTAATTGTTGACTCATATACACACTGTCCATGCCTATATTAACGGCATAGGTCTAATTTAACTTTCCATAAACTACGAAGGTATAAATTAACTTTCACGTGATGAAATGAAATCGAACCATAACCAACCTATCAGACCCACTATTAATATACATTTTACGTTCAAGTTACCACATAAGAACTACGATTATGTCACGTAAAAATTACAAAACCTTCTCTTTGTGTACATGTCTAGTTTAAACAAAATCAAAACGTCATAAATAACATAGATAATATATATCCGAAATGTATCCTAATATGTAAGCCCTATGGTTGCAGTGAGAATATAATCTTTTAACTGTGCAGAGGAGTATCATATGGTCATCTTGGAGTCTAAACATCTCAGACCCCAAGTTTGACCCTATATCTATTCCGATCACTCAGCTGCAAGCTGAATAATTAATGTCGATGCATTAAATGAATAACTTAACTCAATCATGAACCTCTAAGCACAAAGCTACCTACTACATAGTAGAATTACATATATGAATTCCCTCAAATGTTGCCTTACATAATATACCTGTACATGTATCTCAGTAGTGAATCATTCCAAAAATGTTGGTTCATAATAATTGTGAAATACCCATATATTTCCAATATTCAACATGGAAGGTCTTAAAATATCCAAATCCATATGGTGTGAAAACAGCAGTCAAATGTAGACTAAGCTTTAGATGTAACATATAATGTATATAAGCTAACCCATACTAATGGCAGAAATGAAAACAACAGTATTGAGGCTGACAATCAAAATGTCAGCATGTATGCCAAGACATTGTCTCTACCAATCACAGTAACAGACAAACCACCTATAAGTACACAACCTACTTCATCAACAGCGTCCATTAACGGACTATCTAATGGGGCCTTACAAACTATAGCTGAAAAACCAATGATAAAGAGAGACAATGTTCTAATATGAATGAAGGGGCACATCGTACCATGGGTTTTCCCCATATCCCCCTTCCCATAACATTGGAGAAGGGGGCCAGGGGAAACAGATTGATAGAAAAGAAAACTGTCGGAAGAAAGACCACCCGACCATTCTTTGAAGAAGATGTAGGATCAAACAAAGACTGCCTAGTATGGAATATTTCTAACAGAGGCTTAGATGCACATTAAATAAATGTACTTAATAAAAGTCTTAGTTTTATTCCCACTGCCTTTAATCAGCTAACAGAAGTATTGATAGATGTAAAAGTTTTTGTCAGAAATGTTATGCTCCGTTATCAGTTTGGTGAAAGTAATGTTAACCGAAGTCATAAAATGTTTAAACAACTAAGTGAATATATTCCACAGAATCAACTGTTAGTAGAAACATTCTACAATCTGGTTGAAAATGACTTATATAAATTATATAATCAAGACAAGGAAGCATATAAGAAAATAAAACGCAAAAATAATTTAAACTGGAATGAAAGAAAAGCATTAAATAGGTTACAACAAGATGACACTATAGTGTTCAGACCTGCCGATAAAGGCGGGCCCTTAGTAATTATGGACACAAATCATTACCAATATGCTATGTCTGAAATACTTAATGATAGTAGATTTTATGCTATTGTTAATAAATTAAGAGTAGGAAGAATTCAGACAGAAATGTATAATACTATTGTAGAATTAGTTACTAGTCATCTTATCACAGACAAAGTAGCAAAATTTCTAACAATTGAACATCCAGTGATACCTCATATACAGGGCATTCCTAAAGTCCATAAGAACGGTGTAAACCCACCCATGAGACCCATAGTCTCTGGAAGGGGTTGGTGCATTGAGCCATTTTCATTATATGTAGAGAAGCATTTGAGGCCAGTGGTTGATCGGGTCGTACACATTTTGAAGGACACAAAACAATTTTTAATGGATCTCTATAAATCTATTGAAGAAGTAACCCTGAAACAAAACACCATCTTTGTAGCTTTAGATATACAATCCCTATTCACTATTATACTGAACAAACTGGGAATTATAACAATTAGAGATTTCTTGAATACACATAACAATTATACCAATACACAGGTAGATTTAATCTGCCTCTTTTTAGAAATTATTTTAGAGAATAATGTATTCATTTTTGAGTCTACATTTTACATCCAGCGTGATACTATGGGCACTTCTTGTGCCAACAGCTATGCCAACATGTTTTTAGCAGCCTGGGAGGAAAATGAATTATTTGAGACACCTCAATATAAAGAACATGTCTCATTCTATAGACGTTTTGTGGATGACGTCTTCCTATTATGGGAGGGCAGTCATACAGAACTTGAAGATTTCTTATGTCATATAAATAACATGACAACTTATTTGAAATTCACTTCCACTTACTCAGGCAATAGGATAGAGTATTTGGATGTATATGTTGAACGTGTTATGGACACTTATGTTAACACTGGTGTACATAGAAAATCTTGTTATAAAAATAACCTTCTTCACCGAAGTAGCATGCATCCTAACTATATTTACAGAAACATAATTAAAGGACAGAGCATGCGTATATCCAGACTCAATGCCAGTGAAGAAGGATATCAAGAAGAAATCAACTGTTTTAAGCAAAGATTAATAAAAAGAGGGTATAGAGAATCAGAAATCATAGCAGGATTGGAAAGTATTCATGATTTAAGGCAGGAGAGAGCAGCACCATATTTTTCAGCATTAGCTCATTCCAACCATCAATTTATTGGAAATGTAGCTAATGCAGTTAGAATACCCATGTTTTATACCAGTGATATATATCAGATCAAAGAATTAATTAATAATCACTGGCGTATTCTAACCATGGATCATGATATTCTGAATATTGTAGGTGATAAACCTAATTTTTTGTTTAAAAACAAACCCAATCTTAGGAGAATATTATGCAATATCCATAATAAAGGTGGTTCATTTATACAAACAGGCACTGTCCCATGTAATAACTGTAGGTATTGTGTATATATTGAAACAGGGAACAACTTTATACACCCAGATACTGGTCGAATATATAAATTTCATGTATCAGTTAATTGTGAAATTGCCCATATAATATATTTGGCTCAATATCAACGATGCCAATCCTTTTATATTGGCAAAACAGATAGATCATTTTGCACTAGAATATGTGAACATTTATATGCCATCAGAATTAAACATCTTAATAATGCTTTAGCGAAACATGTGGATAGTGCAGGGCAGGACCGCACTTTTTTGTTTAAGGCTATTGATTATAATGAGCCATTAGTGAGGGGAGGTGACACCCGTAATCGTACAGAAAAAAAAAGAAGTGAACTGGATTATAAGGCTAAGGGCAGATAAAGGGAAGGGACTCAATGAACATGCATCTGTTAAGCCCATTCTTAAAGCAAGACGTAAAACTGTGAGGTAATTCTTACATCTTTTATATTGTCTTATATTATATGTTACATCTAAAGCTTAGTCTACATTTGACTGCTGTTTTCACACCATATGGATTCGGATATTTTAAGACCTTCCATGTTGAATATTGGAAATATATGGGTATTTCACAATTATTATGAACCAACATTTTTGGAATGATTCACTACTGAGATACATGTACAGGTATATTATGTAAGGCAACATTTGAGGGAATTCATACATGTAATTCTACTATGCAGTAGGTAGCTTTGTGCTTAGAGGTTCATGATTGAGTTAAGTTACTCATTTAATACATCTACATTAATTATTCAGCTTGCAACTGAGTGGTTGGAATAGATATAGGATCAAATGTGGAGTCTGAGATGTTTAGACTCCAAGATGACCATATGATACTCCTCTGCACAGATAAAAGATTATATTCTCGCTGCAACCATAGGGCATACATATTAGGATACATTCTGGATATATATTATCTATGTTATTTATGGCGTTTTGATTTTGCTTAAACTAGACATGTACACAAAGAGAAGGTTTTGTAATTTTTACGTGACATAATCGTAGTTCTTATGTGGTAACTTGAACGTAAAATGTATATTAATAGTGGGTCTGATAGGTTGGTTATGGTTCGATTTCATTTCATCACGTGAAAGTTAATTTATACCTTCGTAGTTTATGGAAAGTTAAATTAGACCTATGCCATTAATATAGGCATGGACAGTGTGTATATGAGTCAACAATTTGGAAGTCAATCTATAATTTAGTTTCTGGCAAATGTGAATTTTATTTTACTAGTGCTGATAGAGCATGCATCCAGAATTATCAGTTATGGCACGCTGTTATCACATAGAGTTAATTATCTATAATAGTAAAGGCTATATTATGGTCTAAGATTTTAATATGTCTTTAATACAGACCTGATATGATTCATTATGGGAATTATAAAAATATATTAATTCCCATATATGATTAGTTCGAGAATTTGAACATAATCTTTTATGCTTTGATTTGATACAATTTAATATTACTGAGCATAGAGTGCTGGTAGTGTGATATTACATCTAAGTCCTATGTGTTTAATTCGGAGGTCACTGGAAAAAGTTTGCTTATGCATATGAAAACTTTTTATACATTACCCTGTATGCTTTGACTATAGGAGAAAAATTAGGGATAGTGAACGTACTACTATGTTCAGTTAGGACATTACGGTTCCAGGTTAGGCATTTCAGTTTATATTTACGAGACCAGATGGAATTTTTATGAAGAAACTATGAATTTTGGAATTAGTATTTACAATGAATATGAATAGTTGTATTCATATATTTTAAAGTTCTTATATGAAATGGCGTGCTGCTGACAAAAATGTATTTTTATATACTTGCTACAATTTGTTACATTTTATAAGAAGTTAAAGCATTGCTTACAACTGATACAATATATATATAAGTAATTTATAAGAATGTTGTAACTTTAAGTTTTAATTGATATGACTAATGAAATATATCACGTGGAAGTGCACTATAAAAGTTTAATTGATAAAGCATTTGAAAAATAATGGTCTGAAGAAGCATCTGTGAAAGTGCTAACCTTTGTATATTAAATAAACCAGTTTTATTATTTTAAAACTAAGATTTTTGTCAATTTGAGTGGATTAATCAGTATGCTCTCTTCTGCAACGAGTATATTTTACTGTGGTCACCTTTTAGCATAAAAAACATTATTCATACCTTTTAAAATCATTTTTTGGCCCCATCCCTCTGTGACTATGTAATCTCTGTCACCTGCTTGATCATTGTTTATTTCAGCCGTTGGCATACTAGAAGTCTCACAGAATTTGTGAAAGACATTTATGGTGTCTATCATTCAAAGGTAGTTACGAGATATTTTTGTTAGTTCCAAACCCTAAATGTATGGGCCAGAAAGCATTGCATAATGGTTGCATAAGCATTGCATATGCTTGACACTGTCATAGTAAATGTGGGCCATAAATGATGCCTGCCCTGGCTGCAAAATTGCAGGGAGTATCAAACATTAAAAAAAAGTTTGCCTGCTTACAAGTTGTCACTTATGTAATTGTCATTTTGTAATACAGAGCTTGCATATTGTCTAATTGTAAAACCGTTCAGATTTTTCAAGGCACTATCTTAAAAAAAAACATGTGTACACAGTTTTAAAAGATATCTATTAGCATTCTATATTCTATAAGAAGTCATAGGTATGATTGCTTTAAAACAACTTGCAAACCATCAAATTCTTCTTAAAAAAGTGACACTTTATAAGTTGTCAGTTACTTATCATCAGTGCAGTCACTTCTACACAGAAGGAGAGTGTACCATATATGTGCTACCCAGGGCTCCAAATTCTTTTCTTCAACTCTAATACTGGACATAATACAACTAAGTACTCCTTCAGATTTATGAATGCAGATGGAGTGAATATACACTTTTTTCTTGCATTCTTTTTATGCAACCCCCAGTGCCTGTCAGTAATTAGACTTCCTACAACCGATTAGAACATGTGTTGATTATGTGGTGCAACATCTGACTTGCCAATACATTTCCTAACATTGTGAGAAATAGCCACAAGCAGCCATCATCCATGCAGCCATCAGGATTGTTTATGTTTATTGTAACCCTGAATCCCAGCAGTGATTTCCATTCATGCATGCTGCTGTGCATGCCTGGCTCTGGGAAAAGCTTCTGCTGCTTAGTTTGTATGGCTGTCACCATGGTCCAATCACTGTTGGAATTCACTGACCATCTATTGTTTACCCAGTATTAGTAGGGTGTCAGTATAGCAATGCCCCTAGCCAAATTCTTTGCCATAGTATGTTTAAACAGCATCATTCACTCATGTCTTTTCACCTCCACCCAGCCTGTCCAAAACCTGCACCTGTACACCTGTCTGAAGTCAGGCCATCTGGTTCACTGTCTGTTGTGATGCTATCTGCCTATGCCCTGGCGATGAAGTGTATGTGGATCTTTGGCAGGTTTGTGCTTCCTAGAGTTAGCATGTAATCACAAAGAAACCAGGGAACTACGCAGCAGATATTGCCTCTTAAGGCAACACTGGACAACATATACCTATACACAAATGCAAAAATATGAAATGACTCAAACAAATGGATAAATGACAATGGCATCCAAATGATAACATCTTAAGTGACCTGAATGCAATATGGTATTCCACAGCATATGCAGGGCAAGAATGTGGCCACAGCACTGTGATACAACTCAGTGAAGTCTATGTACAACAGTAGCATAGTAGTCATAGTCAGTGGCATATCAGTAGTATTTTGCACATACTATGTAATGATATGCAGTGCCATGCAAGCACATGTGAAATGTATATGATGGTGTACTACTGCAAAATATTGTAGAGAATACACACACAGGATATGTAACAGTATGTGTGTTGCTTTAATGTACATGATAATTGCTAAGATAGGCAGCAATTAGTTGCCCATTTACTGTGCCAATGTTACATGCATGTATGACAAGGATTTTATGTGAAGCATGTCTGCCAGATGACACATATATTTTGTATAGAATGTACTTCACAAGTGAAGAAAACTACTACTTACTACACAGTAATGCAGACATGCACATATAGTCATTCTTTTGAATGCTCATGAACTTTATACATCACCAATTAAGAGTAGAAGAGAAAAGTATCCATATGGGAGTGTCACATGCCTACAGTGCATGAATAAGAACAGTGATCATACCTCACCATGAATATTATTGTGATAGCTGTGTATGTGTACCAGTATTGAGGAGTTCAACATGTCAGAAATGTCAGGGGGACAGACATAGAACAGCTAATATAGTATATCTACAAATACAGATGCAATATGTCCAGATGGACATCACAAAGCAGAAGCTAAAAGAGCATAGTGGGAAGGCAGTGGAGGCCATACACATTGAACATCATTGTGGAACATGGTATATATGCATGCAGGAATGAGAGTGGCAAATGTGTAGACTATGAATGTGTACCCCTAAATGCACAGAACACACAGGTAAGGACAGCTACAGTCTTGAAACCTACCATATTAAATGTGACTAAGCCTGGCTGTGACTACACAGATAAAAATGTGATTCAGGACTGTGGATGGCTTCTTCTTCCACACTGCACAATGTCCCTACACAGATGTGTTGATACAAAGACTGCATTAGTTATCTGCTTGTAATATCAAGACAATTGCATAGATCAGGTTGCCCACAGGAGAGCATCCTGAGTAATGGAGTCGGCTACTTTTACAGTGTGGGTTCTATCAGTAAGCCAGTTAGCAAACCATTGGGTGACGTAGGAATTAATGCCCAGCTTAGTAAGTTTATCTATGATTCCAGAGTCGGGGATGGTGTCAAAGGCCTTGGCAATGTCTAGAGAGGCTGTGTGGACCACCTTACCCTTCTCCATGGCTCTGGAGACTGATTCGAAGAAGCCAGTCTGGTTCAGGAGACAAGATCGGCCCTTCACGAACCCAAACTGGGTGGGGTCCTATCCCTAGTATAGGCTCTGGCTGTAAATGTCATTTGCAAGTCATGGAACACCTATGTTCCCATTATTTTCTAAACAAATTTTCTACTAATCAGTTATTAAGGCTTGGGAATATTACACACTAAATCAGGTGGATGGCAACTTCTGCAAATTAACATGGAACTCCTTGAGAATGGTTTTCTGTTAACAGTAGTACTAACTGTGTAGACCATGTATCTTTTAATCAAAACATCCACCAAAGAAATATTTGTTTTATAGAAATCTAAACTAAACTGTAACTCCCACAAGATTTTTATTTAAATACTGTACAAATTCCAAAAGCGCTCTTTCAATCAAAGTCCACATGAGCCAGTAATCCTGAAATAAACATTGACGCATGTACAGGTTGGATCAAAAATCTGAATTGGGTGCTAGTTGCCTGCCATATTTCTAGCTACAGTATCCTTCAGAAGACATGGTGGGTGAAGGTTAGGGTTTTTCCATTTACAGCCCAAATGTGGTGTCAAGAGGGGTCTAGGTAATTGTGACACTCCTTGTAAAGCACTACAGCCATTGGCTTCTGCAGGAGGTCAATACCAGATCTCATTACAAGGCTGAGGCTTAGAGTACCAGAAAGGCTCATCCAGACTCTGCTACACTTTGCTGTGAAGGAAAGGTTAGTTTGCTTTTATTTTTTGTATTTTGTATTACTTTATTGCCTTTCTATATTTTGAATACTGTGGCTTGTTTTCTTTACCTTGTGTTTTACTTGCATTCTGCTTTAACAGCATATTAAAAATTCAAAAGACCACAGCTCTCTCTCTTCTGAGTTAGGCAAAAATTAGAATTGAGTCAGGCAGAAATTAGAACTGATCAATTAATGACTCATTGATAAGATAGAAGAGGTCACTTAAGGATAATCATTTGTTAACTGAGGGGGTGGAGCTAGGAATTAATCCTTCTATTTAAGGGTAAAATAAAATTTCAGAGCTTTACCCGAAAGGCTCATCCAGACTCTACTACACTTTGCTGTGAAGGAAAGGTTAGTTTGCTTTTATTTTTTGTATTTTATATTACTTTATTGCCTTTCTGTATTTTGAATACTGTGGTTTGTTTTCTTTACCTTGTGTTTTACTTGCATTCTGCTTTAACAACATATTAAAACTTCAAAAGAGACAACAGCTCTCCCTCTTCTGAGTCAGGCAGAATTTTTTTCCCGCCCTCTCACCCAGTTACAGTTGTCTTGTTAAATACCGTTGTCTTTCTAAGTTACCTGCCTCTTATGTTACTGTGACCATATATCTAATTTCCACTCTACTTTCACTGGCTTGTGTGAGTAATCACAAAATCATCATTTTTGAAATCCCTCCCCTTCAACTATTTAAATTTATTGGCCATCCTACTGTATTCCATAGTACCAGAATACAAAAGTGACCACCCCTTTCAATCCATCTTGCTGTTTTAAAAATAGTAACTCTCCACTAAACCTTAACTTTTTAAACAGGTAAAACTTAAGTTACCTACTTTCTCATTTAACTTCTCTAGTGCACATTCCAGTGTGCATTTTTTTCATCTTACTTTTAAGCATCCCTGTGACTAGCACTTTCTCTAATACCTGCTGGAAAGCACTAGGAAGCCTTAAACTGATACAAGCACTCAACTCTCCTTGTTAATAAGGAGAAATTAATAGAAGGCACTAAACAGCCTATAATTGCAAAGTACCTTGCTAAGGTAAGGGAAAACAGCTCCTGTACTTTTCAAAAAACAAAAAAAAATAAATAAAAAAAAGCAGCAAACCAGGCATGTCCAAGGGTCAGCTTCTGGTGATTTCTCCTGTCCACCTAGTGAACCTGGGCATACTGGGGCACTGCAGCAATTGCCTCATGTACACAGACAACCCTCTTCTCCTACCACCCAGCACTACAACCTGTGAGGGATGCACTTACATAGCCAGAATGGAAACAAAGCTCTCTCCACCCAAGATTGTGCTAGACAGTCAAGAGGAGAAGGTTAACACCCACACTACACCTCAAGCAACACATAGCCCTTCTAAACCCACACTAACAACACCCACATATAGCAACACTAAATCCACATATGCATAGGCCCTTAACTGTAACCTGCCCAAGCAACAAGGACCTCTGAAGCTGAAATGCAAACAAACACCAATCACAACCAAAGTGTCACGTAGTTCACAACACCAGTGTGCCACCCAGCAACAGCCCCTAAGGCAAGACAATGTACCTAACACTTAAGTCATAGGTGACTCTATAGTCCGGCACACTGATGTCCCTCTCACCAGGTTGAACAAGGAGAAAATTACAGTCAGCTCTGTTTCGGGTGCCAGGATCCGCCACATAACACATGCACTCAAGTCACTCCACAACAAGTACAAATATGACTCTGTCATTGTCCATGTTGGAGTGAATGACTTGAGATGTACCTCTCTGGACTACATGAAAAGAGACATGTAAGAGCTCTCGGATCATGTGGCCCAGGCAGGTATGACCCTAGCTCTGAGTAGCATCCTGCCTTTGCCCAGAATGATACCACAATATAAGGACAACATGATTGACTTCAACAATTGGCTAAGCTTCTGGTGTCATTCATAGAGGATCCAGTATCTGTCTGCCTGGGACGATATGATTGACAGACCACAATGCTTTGCCAGAGATGGTCTGCACCTGTCGCCCCTGGGATTCAGGTTACTTGCTAAGGCTCTTGCCACCCCTATAGTGCCTTTTTTAGGCAAAGTTCAAAGGACAAAACCACCATCGTAACAGGTACAAGCATGCAAAATTTGAAGGTAATGCTACTCGATGCTAGAAGTCTAAACCTCAAAATGCACTCTCTCGAGGCACTCATAAAAAATGAAGAACATTGATATCTGTGCAGCAACTAAGATCTGGTTCAAGGCTCCAGAGAGCACCCCTGCAATACCAGGCTACAACTCTTACCACACTTTTCGGCCACCAAACCAGGACTGTAACACTAAAGGTGGAGGAGTGTCAATATTCACCAAAGATATTCACACCACCAGGCTAGTTGCCCAACACAATGCGTCTGAAATTCTCCAGGTGCAACTAACACTAGGTAAGACTGCAATCCAAATTGTAGCTTGCTACAGATCCCCCACTATACCCCTAGATTCTCACTACGCCTTTATAAACATACTGGCAAATATTAAGATAGAACCAACCACCCTAATACTGGGTGATTTTAACTACGCTGCCATTAACTGGGAAAACTACTCATGTACCAACACCTTTGCCCAACGGTTCTTGGAATTCATAAATTCCAATGCCCTGGATCAACTAATCCATAGTCCCACCAGGGGCTCCAATATCCTAGACCTGGTCATTACCAACATGGAAAATCGATGGTCCACACCTATGGTCACCCCCTCGTTAGTCATGTCTGACCATAAGCTGCTCACCCTTAACATTCACATCCGACCCCCATCCCCCAGTAAGGAAACCTCCATAAAAAACTTCTCCAAAGCCAACTTCATGCTACTCAAGTCAGAAGTGACAGACATCATGACACCCATGCAGACGGGAACTGAAAGTTCAACTGCTGAATCCTACACTAAGGCACTGTACGAGCACATACACTCATGCATGAATCGTGCCATCCCAAATAGAACCTAGATGGTCTCATCCAAACAAAGGAAGCCAACCTGGTGGTCCTCTGCCATAAACAAACTTTACAACAAAAGGAAGAAACTGTTGCAGAAAAGAGGAAAATCCCAGGATGCAAAAAACTCCCTTACCAGCCTCAGTAAGAAACTGAGATCCCTCATAAAATCCTCCAAAGCTAGTTACCAAAATAAAATTGCCAAAGATTCCAAAGACAACTACAAGGAATTCTATAACTATGTCAAGAATCTAAATGGCAATGCTCAGATCTGCTATGAGCTAAAACAGAATGGCATTAAATATACTGATCCCAAGGATATTGCCAATATCCTGGCAGATCGATTCAGTGCCAACTTCACCCCCCTCTCACCCCCTAAATGGCCCATCTCAATACTGGAAGATTGCCAAATTCTGGTAATAATGGCTAAACAGGTAAAAAACGCACTCTCCAAAGCTAAGAATACAGCATCCATGGTACCATATTACATCCTGGGCTGTGTACTATATGAACTACAATATGAACTGGCACCTCACCTAAGTGTCATGTTTAATCATAGCCTCACCTCAGGTTTTGTGCCCACTGAATGGTGCAGAGCTACAGTTATCCCACTCCACAAGGGGGGATCCACCTTGGATCTCGGAAACTACCATCCCATCAGTCTGACAAGCCTTATCTGCAAGGCCATGGAGCGTATTTTCATGGAACTTATAAACAAAGACATTGGCAACCTTCAAACACTGGACCCCACCCAGTTTGGATTCATGAAGGGCCGATCTTGTCTCCTGAACCTGACTGACTTCTTCAAATCAGTCTCGAGAGCCTTGTACAAGGGTAAGGTGGTCCACACAGCCTATCAAGACTTTGCCAAGGCCTTTGACATCATCCCCCACTCTGGAATCATAGATAAACTTACTAAGCTGGGCATTAATCCCTACATCACCCAATGGGTTGCTAACTGGCTTACTGATAGAACCCACACTGTAAAAGCAGCTGACTCCAAATCCAGCTCCAGACAAGTGACAAGTTGAGTACCTCAGGGTTCAGTCCTGGGACCGCTCTTGTTTGGAATCTACTTCTCTGAAGTACAGGCCAACACCAAGGGACTCTGGCTAACGAAGTTCGCAGATGACTGCAAACTGGGAGCCATTATTGAATCCCCAAATGCTGTGGATACTCTTTAAAAGGGCTTTACAGAAACTGATGCTTGGTGCCCGAGCCATGGGCTCAAGCTCAATGCCAAGAAATGTATAGTTATCCCCTTTGGGAAAAAAACATGTATCCATGAATTACCATATAGGTGGCAGTACACTAAACACTGAAAATGTGATAAGAGACTTAGGGACACATGTGGCCAGTGGTCTCACCTTCAATAACCACATCACCACAATAGTCAGGAAATCCTTCTATGTGGCACACCTCATCACTAAGGGCTTTTTGTCCAGAAAAAAGGAGGTCATTGTCCCACTGTACTCATCCCTCATTAGACCCATTATAGAATACAACGCCCCATTTGGTGTGTACCTCTCAAGACATCTGCAACAACTGGAAAGGCCGCAGAAATACCTCACTAAAAGAATCACAGGCCTAAAGCAGATGCCCTATGCTGACTGCCTTAAAAAACTCCAGCTATACTCTGTCGCATATCGTCTACTCAGATGCGATCTCTGCTTAACAAACAAGACCATGTCAAACCCAGAGCTGTTGGACATGCTACACTTAAAGAAATCCCAATCCCTCAGAACCACACGCTCCGGGGATCTAAACCTTGTCATCACAATAAACAAAACATGCTGGAGGGATAGGTTCCTGACCCAGAGACTCCCCAGACTGTGGAATAGATTGCCCATACATATCAGGCAGATTGCCTCTTTGGCCCTCTTCAAAAGGAACCTTGACAATTGGATGGGAGAAAGGAAATTCACCCCAGGAATCACGTCAGTCACCCTGCTAGACAGGGGTCCAGGGAGGTAAATGGTGTGGGAAGAAATAACCAGGGAATTGTTATGGCTAGGTTTGTATAGGCCCTAGGGCTGATAGCCTATTACCAACCTATGAACCTATGATCCTGAGAACCTATAAGTAGCTTGACCAACACTGTCATCATTGCAACTGGCATTCCAAGCACTAGTGAACAATATCATCACAGTTAAAGCATCATGAAAAGGTACAAGACTTCCTGAGCCACTGGAAGACATAATTTAGAACTGCTGACATTGTGCAATTATAGAGACCCATCACCAGCCAATACAGCGCCATGAATTGTCAAAATATGCACTTTTTATTATGTCTTTTGTTTTCTGTTTTGCACAGCTGCTGAAGTGGTAGCTCAAAATAAAGGGGTGCATAATGATTGACTGACACCCCCTCAGGGAGGCACAGGGTAAGTATGGCACATCTATGAATGCAATCAAGATCATAATACATTTGAAATGTAGATAATTTTACCAAATTTCAGAGCATCAGTACATATGAGCTTGACACACACACAGCAGAGTAGGCGTACCTCATCTATGTATATATAAAGTGAAATACCTGCTACAAACAGGTCTTGATTATTGTATTAGGTAATGAGTAAATTAACTTAAATGAAAAACAACTGTAGCTGTGCACACTTCCAAACAAAAATGTCCAAAAACAGTGTGCTGGAATGGATCAAAAGGACAGGACAAACCTCTTTTTAAATACCAGCATTAATGTAGTCCATATAGCACAAAATAAATGAGTTAAGTGGTTATATTGTGTCATACGGACTGCATTAAAGTTAATATTTGAAAAAGAGGTATGTTCTGTCCCTTCAATCCGTTACTGCACACTGTTTTTGAACTAATACATTAACTTACCTATCTGTGTTGAATTCCAAGCAGCAGCAATTTGCTTTTATTACAGAATATTATATAAAACCTTTTTTTCCTGCAATCATTAAAGAACATTAAACTGTACATATTTGTAAATGGATGTCTTTACTTGAAATACACATATCAAATATGCCATAGTCATCTAACTGTTTGCCTAATGCCTATAATAGCACTGAGTTTGATGTGTTTTATGAAATATTTATGACTTCACATTCATATATGTGTCAAAGTTTACCATATGTATGTGTGAATTTGATTATATTTTGAAATATTAAAATTACATGCAATTGATTATGTCTTATATCTTTTCTCTGCAAATTCTATATCTATTTGCTATATTTTATATATTTTTGCTTTTTTTAAAAAAAAATCCTGCTACAGTGCAAATAACCATCAACACAGGAAGCTAGACTGACCATTGGAAATCAGACCACATTACCTCCACAGATGGTTGTGGCAGCACCACCACAGGCAGCACAGTCACTCAGGACATCTGCAGCCCAATCTCTTATTGTCTCCTCCATAACTCCTGTACTACCTGCACCAACTGCATCATGTATCTTTGCCCCAGCATCTGGTACAGTGGTACCTTCCAGGAGTAGTACTAGTGGAGGTGGCAATTTTGTCACTCATCAGGAGATGATAGGGTTGGTGGAGGGCATTATGAATATAATCCTTTATAGAATAGCCATATCAATGACCCATCCAGCACTAACTCAAGTATCTCCACTGGAAACACTGCTGACAGTTCTGAGTGTGAGGACTTGATTCTCACTGTTCTCATGATGGATGCTGATGTGCCTCTGATGTCCCTTACCTATCTCCCATCATGGTGCCCATCCTTTTGTGCCCATCAACATCTCTGTCAGTCTTGTATGTCCACTATGTCTACACCTCCTACCTAACTTACCCTACATACCTAACCCTAGTGTTCCTAAAAACCTTCCCCACCATTCCTTTCTCTACAATAAAAAAAGCAAAATTAAATAAACTAAAATGGACACTTGCCCCACAAAAAATTACTCCTCATACATAGTTCTCTGCTTCACCTACATGTGTATATGACACACTTGATTTTGTCCAATTGGCCATACAACATTATAGAGTTGTTGTCAACCTCATTTGATGTGTGTCTATCCAAATTCCTCAAATTCTTTGTGCAAGTCCACAGTTATTTTGTTAAGTAGTGGATAGTTATGGTATACCTGCGCTTTCCTCTTTTTTCCCCTTGTCCTACCCTCTGACCCCCCATCCCATTTCCATCACTGTCCTATTCACACATTTAATTTGGTCAAAAAATACACTCAAACACAACACACATGGCCAGAGATGGACCATATAAAAGTTCAGTTTTTGCCCTCAGCAGTTGTGCAATACTTGGAATCATACACCAATGCTGAATGAATGTAAATGGTGTTTAGCTTCCTATGCAAAACTAAAGATTTTACCTTTACTACAGTAGTATGGTTATTTTTGTGCAAATCTGCTTAGCCTCAATACACTGTAGAAATACAGACTGGTAGCACTATTAGGCAACAGCTACTCTGTTTATTAGGGTACAAGATGTAATGTACATATTATGGAATGTTAAAATTGTCATTACTGTGATGAAACCTGATGTCTACATTCTCCTTTATTTCAATCTTATGACACTTTCCCTTCAAATGTGTGATTTTTTTGTATCTAAAACATGCTTTGCTGAGTGGTGTTCTGAGATAATGCCTAAGTCTGTTGACTGCCTTTTGCATAGTATCATGTGTTTGAATCCACAGCTATGTCAAACATTATTTAATGTTTTGTCACAGTAAACCGATGTGTATATGAACTGCCTACATATGTTATCAACCCACCAGTATTCTGCTCATGTCTTAATCCTTGTCCTCTTATCCTACCCCTGCTCACCCCCTTTTGGTAACATTTTATTGTGTAGTGCTTGACAGAAATATTTTGATGAGAAAGCTTTGTGTGACACAACCCAACCCAACCCAAAGTTGGCCAGAAATGGACCATAAACAAAAATGTGTTATGTCTATTTCCCTCTCTTCCAGTCTCTCTCTCTGTGTCCCTCCCCCACCAACACCTTCTGTGTCATCAGTCTTTTCTCTGAATTTGCATAATGCCGGTCATCAAGCAGCAATTGTAACTGATGCTAAATGACAGATTACTCCTTACGGCATAAAATATCCTTTTTTTGCCTTCAACCGCATTAGTCTGCTGCCCTCAAGATATTGTGCTTATCCTTATGGCTCTGTGGAAAGACAGCATGATAGCACAATCAAGCAATATCATATGTTGAACAGGTTGTGAGGCTGAATATATACCATTAGGACATTTCAGTTGTCAGTACTGTTGTGAAGCATACTGCACATAATCTCCCATGCTTCATACTTTTTTCATAGTCTCTTCCGATGTGTAATTGTTTTAGTGCCTGATATTAGCCTTTGTTTGTGGTGAGATCAGCTAATGATTATGTTTATAGACTATCCATGAAGACTGGCAAGTGTGTAAGTCCAGTACAAGGTCTAAAGTTATAACCATTATCATTTATACTTACATTGTGCCCTGTGAAATTAGGGATACACATGTTATTGTACCTGCAGTACCCTGCTTTGGTCCCTTATGTGGTTCTTAATCATCCCAAACTTTCTTAAACCTGCCCAGCAGTAAGTGCAAGGCATTTGATATAAGCAAGTATTTATGGCATGACAATTATACAACACCATGCACAACTGAAAAATATTGTTGGTATACACACAAATTGTGGTAGGATTAACTGCTTAGCTTTGCCATGCATTTTCTGAAACATTTGAAGTATGACATCTAGATGTATATTATGTAGTGGCTATAGTCCTCATTGATGTTGTGCAAACAAATACAATTGCATAAGGAACAGTTCAACATGCCTTAAACATGTGGACAGCCACCAGGTATGAGGACAGTCTAAGTGTGCCCTTGTATTACCCATACAATGAATAATTTAATGCAATGGTCACACAAAAAATGTTAACATGACAGATATATGTTTTGAAATAGATCAAAATCAGAGCTGTCTGTATGTCTGCACTCATTGTTTTCACAAAGCTTTGCACAGAGCAACATGGGTCTTTGTTAATTCCCATTCGAATTTCAAAACCTCAAAAAAATAATGTCAGTGATTTATATTATTTTGTATGTGTTTTAATGGCTTGTTGTACTCAAGATATGATGAACTGACTGTAATGCTGTCTAAACACTAAATAATGTACATTATGTTTGAACTCCAACACATAACACTTGCAAATTATGTATAGTGATGTGGGGCATATGTACATATGCTTGCTGAATGGTATTAACTAGTGCCCTTTCATATGTTTAACATCTATGTTTTGTATTTATAGAGCACATTGTACACACATTATTAAATAATCACAATGACACAACGACTAATGAAGATTCGAGTACAATCATCCTTACGTGAGCAGTTAGGAATGTTGGCTGTCACTGCATTGTTTGACAACTGTGATTATTATCCATCACTGACACTGTTAATACACCATACTGTGAAACAGCTACATCTCACTTACACTACCACTATATCCCTGAATGAAAAGATATATCACTTAACTGAACAAAATATAATTACAAGTGATCAATACATTGCTGTTTTATCTGCTTGTCAAGGCACATTCATTTTTGCACAAAGGTGTGGTGTACCCTGTCTTCTCTGCAACACACTAATGAGGTCACTATTTCAAATGTACAATATCTCACATTTAAAGTGAGCCTTCTCCTGTGGTACGTGCAGCTAATACAGTATAGCCTAGACTGGACATTTATATAAGTAAGTGGTTCAAATCCAGTAGTGAGTTGTAACAGTGCTTATATGTCTATAGTGTTAGGTACATATGGCATTACCCACAGGTCAAATGTGTACACTTCCAATGAGGAGAAACATATATATGGGGAGAGGATTTCTCCATCAGTTCTCCCCTTTTAACACAAACAGGTCTTCAATCACTGATGATGACATCCCTTCAAATATATACTATTTCACTTTTGTAATTAGACTTGTACTGTGGCAGTTACAGTTGATAATATGTACTCTAGATTGTGTCACTAAGTAGGTGAGACAAATTCAACAATGAGCAACTAGTGTTTTTGTGTGTCTTTAGTGCTGTGTTGGAATGGCTTCACCCACAGATCTGATGTTTACTTTTAGAGTGAGAGACAGCTTTCCCACCTCTGTTAGCCCCTTTTAGCGCACACACACACACACACACACACACACACACACACACACACACACACACACACACAAAACCTCCTTTGCCAATATATGGTGATGTCATCTTTTCAAATATGCTCTATCTCACACTGACAATCAACTTTCTCATGTGGTGCTTGTGATTCATGCAATGTTCTTTAGCATGTGATCTTAAATAAGTAGGGAATTTAAATCCAGACATTATTCCATAGACTCAACTGTATCAGTACATGTGTGAATCTACATGTAGGTTGGAATTCTGTCACCTACATATCTGATGTGCACGTACAATAACACATCAGATCAGTGGATGACAGCATTCTTACCTATGTCGATTCATGCATGCACTGATACAACTAAGTCTGTGGATTAAATAAATAACTAAAAAGGTCTCTTCCAATTCTTTCTGTCATTTCTAGCCCAGAAAACTGCACTGGTAACCAATGATGAGGTCATTTGTTGAAATGCATTGTTGTAAGACTTCTGCTGTGGCACCAGGAAATTATACAATGTTCTCTAGCTTGTAGACATAGTTAAGCAAGAGTTTGCATCTGGTACTCTCTAAATATAGTGAAGGTCTACTTTTACAGTCACAAGTATTGACCAGATTATACAACATATGTGGTCGTGTACACCTCCACTCATGCAAGACATTGACAAGGAAAGACAACTCACACCTGTCTTTCAATCAGTTTTAAGACATGTATATGCCTTGCACTACAGTGATGACATCATGCTTTCATATATCTTTTGTCTTACAGCTGCACTTATGGTGCATGTGGTCAATTCAATATTCTATAGCTTGTGTATTTAGATAGTTAGGTGTTCAAAATTAGCAATGATTGAATAGTATGAGTGTGTGTGTGTGTGTGTGTGTGTGTGTCTGTGTGTGCGTGTGTGCGTGTGTGTGTGTGTGTGTGTGTGTGTGTGTGTGTGTGTGTGTGTGTGTGTGTGTGTGCTCGAGTAGAATGACATCCACCACAGTTCTAATGTGTACAACTACAATGAGAGATGATGCTTCCATTAGTTTTAGTCCCTTTTGCAAAAATCACCTCTATGCACCACAGTGATATGCTGTCAAATATAATCTTTCTCACACTGATCTTAAGAATTCTTCTGTGGCACATGCTGTTAATACACAGGTCTGAAGATTGTGTTCTTAAATAGACAGCTGTTCAAGTCCAACAAACAACAACATAAAGTGAGCACATTGACACAAATCAGTGACATACACAGCATTGCAGCTGTCTGTTTTAGGCCAGCATAGGCCTTTCAACATATTGATGATTTCATTTCTTTCAAATAGGTGTTGCTGTGGCGCATGCAGTTAATACTGACTTCTATAGCATATGCAGATAGAAAGGAACTGCTTCAAATTGGGTCATGTGTATGTGCAAAGCTATATTGGTAGACAAGAATGGATTACCCAACAAATAGTAATATGGCTAACTTGCACTAGTGTGAACAGTAATGTGACTTAATCCTTTTCAGAATTTTTGGTAGACACATGGCCATCAAAAACCTTTCTTATTTCACAACTTAAAGTGTGTCCTTTTTGACACCTGTATATCACAATTTCCTGTAGCAGAATCAGTCAATACACAGCTTAATAGAGTATGGAGAATGATAACAGGGGTTTGAATCTGCTAAGATGTGACCATCATACAGCTGTGATGGACATAAGTGTCTTAGCCCAGCAGATGGTGATATAAAACAGTAGTAAGACCACAAATTGTAGGGCTTAGACCACCATGTAAGGGGAGTCACAACCATTTCAATCATCTCAAAATGATGCTGATGTAATTCCTTCAAGTATGTCCTTCATTGCATGGCAGATGTGTTTCTTTCTGTGGTGTCAATGGTTGATATACATTTCTCTGTGGTCTTACTTCAGGCATGTGTTTGAGTCTGGCAAGGAGTAACTGTTGAGTATATCAGACAACCCTTACAGCCATTACTTAGTTTCCCAAAAATAATGCTCTGTATTCAGGACTTAATGGAAACATGTATACCTTTCATTATTTTATTCACAAAATAAGGCTTTAAAAGACAACAATGGCTTACTCGATAGTTATTGATGCTTTCCATACTGCAAAGTTGACACAAAGTGTGAGTGAACCTGTGTTATGATATTTTCATGTGTTGTTGTAGTAGGCAAGTGTTACTAATGCATTCACTGCTGTACTTCCTTATGAACATGACCATTATACTGATGTAGTAGATGTGTGCCATTTAGCAAAAAGTCCATTAAGTAATCAATGTTATGAGACAGTTATTGCCACCTGTTCTTCTTTCTCAAAACTTAACAGAATTTGCTTCTGGAATGTTGGCTTTGCTTCTGACCTATACTCAGAGAATAACAACATTTAATACAGGTCAGTGTATATTTGTTGTATGTGAAATGCAAACTTTCAGCAGTTCTCTTAATAATACACATTAATATTTCACCTGGCTGTGATTTATGTTGGGTGTACTGTCATACAGGTATTACTAATGTGATCAAGAAGGCTCACCTCAGGGCAAAATTTGATTAACAACATGATGGTGTTCTGTATTCACAGGTGTAGTTTGATAGACCACTGTATTTAAACATGTATTGTGTGGCAGTTGCAGCAGGAAGGACATGGGTAATATGGTTTATTACACTCGGACAAATGCATAATACTCAAATATTT
This sequence comes from Protopterus annectens, assembly GCF_019279795.1. Lineage (NCBI taxonomy): Eukaryota > Metazoa > Chordata > Ceratodontiformes > Protopteridae > Protopterus > Protopterus annectens. The sequence continues at coordinate 126,378,693 of NC_056736.1, forward strand.
TTACAATGACAAGTGATACATTGTCCTGTACCCTGATGTCATTATACAATTCTTCTGGCATATAAGTTGCTTTGGGCTAAGTCTTCTATGGGCTACCTATCCATTTGTGGTCTTTCTATCATACACACATACATCACATGCATAGATATACTGACATTTCTGCACACACAACCAAGTTGTCAGGGGAGATGCTACACATCAGTTTTGTCTTGATTTACCTGCATGTTAGCATATGTCACATGATCATGACCATCATTTTGCAATTTCATGCATGTCACATCTGTTATAATTAGACAATTATAAATATAAATGGCAGCACACTATCCTGTTGATATGCTAGTGTTACAGTTCAGTATATGTGCCAGGTCCTTCTTGGTTGTAATACTTAGATACACAATATGTGTGAACAGTCATACTTTCTACCATTTACAACATGCAGACTGTGCCACAGATGACTGTTTCCAGAATTAATACTATTGTGGGAATGATTTCACAGGTATGTGTGATCTTCATGTATGCCACATGTTTGCATGTGTGTGCATTGCCATTACAATGGCGTTGTTTACTTCAACCATAAAAGATGATGAGGGGGTTAAAATTCTCTAACCTGTATGTATTTACAAACATCATTTGTGTATGTAAACTACTTCCTTTAATTACTTTCACTGTATAAATGACAATGTCAATGTAGCTCAATGTATCTGCACCAAGGAGTAGGCATGTTCATTGTACTCCAGTGAGGTCATTTTTTTTCTGACCATCTCTCAGAAAATATAAAGTGAAAACAGTACACAACTTTTGTAACTGTCCAGACTATTATATAATGTACAGTCCTAAAATAGCCAATTTATGGTTAGTAGTTACAACAAATGAAAATAAAAGCCCTTTCTGAGGTGCTTAGGGCAGCAGTTTGAGAGTGAAGTACATTTTTAAATAATAGGTGGGTGGTGTTGGCAACAGCATAAGGTCTGGTGCAAAATATACATTTTTGGATATACACATAATGTGACTACCTGCAGAATATGCAATCTCCTCTAGTGTTTCTACTTAACTTGCAGAATGTTATCTCATGTCTCCACTTTAGCATAAGTTTACATGTATTGCATTCACTCCATTTGTTACACTGTAGTTGTATCCCTCTTGCCTCATTTTGTCAGCATTTCATTTTTATTATGTAGAGGTGTCCCTGATTGGACAGGATTACTTCTATAATTATTGATAATTATAATTAGTGGCCTTTGTACCGTAATATATTTGTATTTATCTACATGTTCCTTGTTAAGATGACCTTGCCTCTTAATTATGTTATTTCTGTTGCTCTTTGTTTGTATTGTGCCATCCACACCTGCTCACTTACTGGTGTTAAACTTATCACAGCCTGTTCTTTATAATGTGTGCTCAAGCACAACTGCACATCAACATGGCTGCTAGCAGGTGTTCTGACCATGAACAGCTGCTGCATGACATGCATGGTTCCTTAGCAGCTTGTATATTTGATGAGCACTGCTGCTTATCGCATTATGATGAACAAACTTGTTGGCTTAGAGTGACCTGTACACTCTTGCTAATGAATCCCTCGAAGAGAAGTGATGCCCTTTATAAAGAAATGAAACTTTTCAAAAACTGCCTAATACTTTCATGGCAGTAACAATGAAACTGAGCAATAACATGTTTGAAACAAGAACTTCATTACATTTCTTATAATAGCTTGCAGATATTAACTGTGCTAAAAGTTGCTTCAAGTATTGAGTATAATATCTTGAACCTCTTGCTTAACACATGGTCAAAAGATTGTACAAATCTGTTGTTCATTTGTTTTCAAACTAAATTGTTTTAACATTTTGGTAACCAGAGAAAATATACACTAATCCTTTCCTTCTTTGTAGATAATTTCAAGTTCTTCAATATTAATAAAATTATACTATTAAGTGACTTTGCAAAACTAAAGAAAACTGCAAAATAACAAGCATAGTGGCACCTAAATTTTTATTATTTGTAAAATAAAGATAATCAGCAAACACAATTATATTAGTGCATTTTTAATGGCTGTCTCAGATGTACTTACCCCTCCTTTGTCGATAATGCTTATAAAATATACTAACTCAAAATTTGCTCAGTCTTGAAGTAAGTAGAATACTTGCTCTTAATGGAAAATAGAGTATTCCTTCCACACCTGTGGTAGTCAGACATCAAAATTAGTATGTTTATCTACTGACAAGTAAAGCCCAGGAAGGAACAGATCCCCTGCAGTAAACAGCAACATAGCAATTCAGTGGCTTATTTTTATTTTGTCATACATCCAAAGACTTTCTCCTTAATCTGCTGCAGAGACAGAGGGAATAGATATTCATCGGCATAAGGCAGAGAATCTAATCCTGAACAGGATGCCAGCCTATCACAGGATCTACACAAAACACACACACACAGATGGTGCACACATCAATGGGCAGTTTGAATATTACCAATTAACATACTAAATGTCTTACTGAAAATATGTAATACTGATTATATAGTTTAAAATATTTCTTTATTAAACATATCAGACATGTGTAAGTATATCAGTCATTCCCTTGTATACTCAATAAACAACTATATAGGCAAAACACCCACATGATCTATGAATTGAGAATGCTGCTTCTTTTAATTAAAGTTCAAACACTGAGCGGTACATTGTATGATTCTGGGGTGAAGCAACAAAAGAAACTCTCTGCATCAATTACTTCTTAACATAATGAGCCCCTTTAAGTTGCCACAGGACATGTTGGCCCTTCAGTAGTAGACTACAATAATACAAAAAAAAAAAAAAGCAAACAAGGAAAGATATAGGTGTCATGGGCTTTATATACATGGAAGGACAATGTACTAGCTTCCTTGCAAAGTGCTTACTATAACTTTAAAATGCTAATATTTTAAAAATAAGCTGCAATCTGAACAAGGGACAGTGAAATTTGAAATGCAGTGTTACATACTGACAGCATTTTTTTGTTGTCTTTTGAAGAGGGGACATAAGCACCCCCTGCAACCCCCAAAACCCTGCCATTTACATGTATTGCTGCTAAGAACTCTGTGACTCTGGGTAGGGGCCATACTTTGATGTACTACAGCCAAAATTTAAAGTATGCTCCCTCATTTAAACTTCTAGCTCTGTTTTCCAAGGATTGCAATTACAGTATTCAGACATTTTAACAGACATCCAGTAGTACAGCAAAATTATTAGGAAAGTGTGTATATCCACAAATAAATAGAAATATATGAACAAATGTCAACCAGTAGTGCATAATTTTACTGCAAATAAATAAATAAATGAAAAGAAAACTGGAATGTGTGCGATAGAACTATGTGAAACAAGAACTAATATAGTTTTGTTACACTAGAGTAATATAGCTTTAAAATTAAAAGGTTGAACTGAATGACAAAGAATGAAATCTCAACAGTAAGGCAAGTATTTCAAAAATGAACTATAATTTTATCAGTAATTATATTATTCCCTATGGAAGTATACTATAATACAAAAGTCTTATCTTGAGATTAGGCAGAGCAAGAGGAACAGGAGTTACAGCACTTCACAGAAGTGGTATGAGTTATATTTCAATTAATGCCACTAGGGGGCAGAACTGCAAAGGCTGTCAGGGATTGCTGGGTAGTAAGCTTTGCTGACATGCACAAATGACTGGATTCTCTGAATAGGCATGCGCAATTCACACACATATACACTAATTCTTGCCTACACACTCGCATATACAGAACACAAGCAAGCAAGCAAGGTCACTAACTTTCTTTCCCTTATTCTGTTCTTATTTATGAATGTTTTACTAAATGAAATCAACTGTGCTTCAAGAATTTAGATCAATACCCTAGAATAAAATATAGTAGTAATGAAAAAAGTCAGAAATTCTCATTAAGCTAGTGAATGAATGGTAAACCTGGTAGCAATATGTACATTATTAAAGTAGCACAGTGTATCACTCCTATTTCCAGCAAGTGTTGATTTTAGCTCTCTCACTGGAATGTGTAATGGATGAATTTTCTCCTGTTGGACATGCACTAGGGGATTAATACATGCAGTGCAACATTGGACAAAGTTAAAATAGATCCTGGAGTTATATCCACTGGGTTTGACTTAACATCCTATATGTATCCACAGCTTCAATGACAGTTGTGTTGCATATAAATAAGCATAATTGGTCTGTTCTGTAACACCACATGTATATTACTTTATGTAATTTTCACATTTGGTAGAAATGCTTGCAGAGTACAAATGTAATTGTCATTACCTCAGGAGAGAAGGACTTACTAATGCAATTCTTTCCTCTTTTGAATATTTCAGACACTTGCATTTCTTAGAATGCCTAATGGACATTTCATAGTGACATTTTGATGAAATGCTAATTGAACTCTGTTGAACTGTGTTTCATAATACTAAGAAAGGAATTTTCTAAAATGTACAATATAAGCTAGTACATGAGTGATTTTAATGCTAGGAAGATAATTTACAATATTTAGAACGGATTAGTACTTTGGCATATCACAGTGGATTTTTAAATAGCAAAAACACATGCATCAAAAACTGCTTGCTTTTCTAAAGATCAAATTTGGTATCTCTTGCTAACCAGGAAATATAAAATTACTCATTCTGCAATTCCCATCAAATCAATTAGAACATCATTTATTTATGTTTTTATTTATTTATGTATGTAAGTACTTAGGTATGTATGTATGTATGTATGTGTTTATTTATGCACATATTTCATTTTTTTCCATAAATAAATAAGGCACAAAGCCCCTTTTCAATGCAGGCCCAAAAAGAAATGTTCCATAAATACTGAAATTCCAAATGTGATGAATGGAAAATTTTAAAAGCACATTTTTGGCAAGATTTTCACAGAAATAATAAAGATCTTTTACATATCAGATAAATATGCATGAGAATTCAGTAAAGCTTACAGAACAATTTTCCTGTGTGCACATCATTGCGAGATGTGTACACTGGTATGGCAAGTTTTAGATTCAGTAAACTCTGTATAGGGGAGCACAATAATGCGCACTCACACGTAAATATGAAAATTTGTATGAAATGCAAATTTCAGCATAAGTAGCTGAAATTTTTGCTAATGAAGCAAATCAACATGTTTGAGCAATCCAACAAGCTAAAATGAAACCGTGTAGACTCCATGTACGTGTTAGTAGTGTATGTGGAAAATTTCCGAGTACAGGAAATAATACTTAGAAACAAGGCCATGTAAAAGTCCTGAAATATTGACAGAATTGACCTTAACAGTTAACACCACACATAATATGGCCTAAGTACATACTGTGGAAGCTAGAAAATCAGTCTCCCCAAAAAAATACCATTGTAATTGCCATGACATAAATGTATCTTTGGTCCCCCATCCACAAATAAAGAATAAACTTGTATGTAATGTAGGCTACTAAAATGTTTAAAACACATGAACTAGATAATTTTAATGCACTGTGAGCAGAATCTGTTATGTATTATATATATATAGGCAAAGTTACCCTGCCTTGTATTTGCAATATTGTGTTCCTGTGTAGTTGCCATGCTTACATGGCTACTAACCATGTAGATTCCAGGCTGTCAACATTGTCAGTATGCATATGAGTTCAAAAATCAGTAGGTTTGTTGAATCACAAACAACAGTAACGATGCAGGGATGTTCACTTCGTGTAGCAGCTCATCTCATGGTGTTTTTGTTTCCAACGGATGTCAACAGTGAGTGATGTCATCTGGGGGGAGGGGTGTCAGCTTCCTTTTTTTTTTAATATTAAGGCACCTATGGGAAATGGAGCAATAAAAGGTTTGTTATGTAACTATTCATGTGGCACAACCTGTGTGTGTAGGGCGGCTACAGTCTTGATGGTCCTAGGTTTGAGTAAAGAATGTACACATTATCTGCACATTTTATATTCCATGTTTGCACGCTATCAGGAAAACAGAGATAAAAATTATAAATTTTGCTTATACTCTTACTTATGCAACTGTGTGTACAGCTGTGTGAAAGTGTGCTTAGCGCACTACTAAGCACTCAAGAAAGTGTTTTAAATTATGCTAATTACAGCTTAAGCAAGTGAATTGCATCCTAATTAGCTAATCCCACATGGTGGACCTATTCAACAAATGTATAAGCTATCTATGTAGCCAACATTCATATTTTCCCTTGATACTTAAATACCATTGGAGTAGAGACTTGGAAATTTTAACTGACATAATGCTAGGAGTTGCTGCAGCTGTTCTACATCTCTATGTGCTAGTGGCCGAAGCCAATGCTGCTGATGCTGTTGACAATAGGCCTAGGCTGAGAAGGAGAAGAGTGTTCTGGCCCAAAGTAAATTTTCAGGTACTACATGAGCTGGTGATTGTAGACTGCAACAGGGTGAACAGGGACACATTACAAGAACTCTATGAGCTCTGCCGCCCCCAACTCAGAGCCAGAGCCATCTGAGGGGAACCCATCTCAGTGGAAACTAAGGTATGTGTAGCCCTTAGAATACTAGGCATCCACTTCCCTTAGAAGGGTTAGAAGGGTGGCCTAATAGTTAAGGTGTTTGCTTACAAACACAAGGTGCAGGATTTGAGTCTCACAAGGGATAATTGGCTAGGGTTAAAATGGCTCGCAACGGCAGTTAGCATAGTACTAATCTATGAAGTTATGAACTAGCTACAGGTACTTTTCAAAGACCAACAAGGGACATGATGGCTGTATCACAGGCATTAGCATCCAGGATACTCCACCATTTCCTGGATATTATGCTCATACATGCCAGTGTGCAAATATAATTTCCCCTTTCTTCTAGTGAAAGGGCCAAAAATATGCAACAGTTCTACCATGTAGTGCACTGCCCTGAAGTACTGGCTGCCATTGATTGCACTCACGTACGCATCAAGGCACCACTGGGTGAGCAGTGTAGAATCTACATTAACTGCAAGAGATGACACTCCACCAACTGCCAAAACATGTGAAAATCCCAATGAATTATCTTGAACGTATGTGCTGGCAACCCTGGCAGTCATCATGACTCCCATATCTGGCACACATCACAGCTGTACCAGATGTTTTCTAGGGGGATATCCCACAGGGCCTTTTCGTGGGGATGCTGGGTATGCCTTGGAACCATGAATGATGACACCCATCAGAAGTGCACACACACCCACAGAAGAACGCCATAACAACGCCCAAGCATGAACTAGAAACATCATAGAGCATGTGTTTGGGCTTCTGAAGTCAGGGTTCTGGTGCCTAGATATATCTGATGGAACCTTACAGTATACTCCATGCACATGCACACAGATATTCACAGTATGTGCTATGCTCCACAGTCTGATCCTGCAGAAACAGCAGCATCAGGATTAGCAAGGGGAAGGGACACATATCCCCCCACCAATGCCTAGGTCACCACACCCACAGCCAGAGGAGGACTTGGAGCAGGAAGCCCCAGATGCTGTCCCTGTAGGAAGACATAGGTGTACACAGTATGCCCTTGCTTTGGCTAAGAGACAAAGCATTGTATATTCTCTGACCACTTAGGGACCTAAGGACCTAATATCTTACTCCTACTCACATACATATATTAAAGTTGATGCCAGGCAACCCATACAACCTGTACCTATCCATGTATTGGCTGTATACTGTGTGCATCAGACAGAGTCAGCCTTGAACTAAAGGTATAAGCAAACAAAATAAATTACGAGGTGGGTAAACATAAAACCACTAACAAATACGGCAAGTAAAATTGAACAAAATGCGAAAGCGGTATAATGAAGCACAGCAGGCATAAAACTTAGACTGAACTTGTAGTCATTAAAAACAGGTAAGCGCTTTCTCCACTGAACTGGTGGCTTCCTCAGACCATACGTACAAAAGAAGGACACGATATATAAATATATATATTACATTCATCCAGCTCAACCAATAAAAAACTTAAACTCACAGCTAAAAGCAGATTTCCATTGTCAAGCCTGATAGGGCCTATGGATTAAATGGAGTAGTCTCTGTCAAACCTGTTCTAAAACAAAGGGGAATTCCAAAGTAGTTATTTTAATTTTATTTAGACATTTTTAAAAAGGTTAGCTTGTGTGTTGCTTATTGAGGCTTCTGCATGTTTTAGAAAATTGTGTATGTGCCTTTAAGATTTGCGGCATATTTTAAGTGATGTAATAGCTCTTTCTGCGTGCTTAATGTGAACAGATTTGCTTTTCAACAGAAATCTGCTTTTAACTGTGAGCTTATGATTTTATTGGTTGAGCTGAATGAATGTAATATATATATTTATATATTGTGTCCTTCTTTTATATGTATGGTCTGAGGAAACTACCAGTTAGGTGGAGAAAGCGCTTATCTGTTTTCTATGAATAAAAGTTCAGTTTAAGTTTTATGCCTGCTGTGCTTCATTATACCACTTTCGCATTTTGTTTAATGTTACTTGCAGTATCAGTTAGTAGTTTAACATTTATCCACCTGGTTATTTATTTTGTTTGCTTATAATTTATCTTTGTTACCAGTGGGAGCATGGCCGAGAGTTTGAATAACCAAGAGACTGAGTTGGATTTTATTCCGCTAGGATGCTGTGACCATCGCAAACATGATGGGCTTGGTAAAATGTTAACATCTTGGAATAATCTGTTATTGAGTCTCCACGTTGGTGAAGTGACTAAATTTGATGCTGGGACTGAAAATATTGATAGAGTCCTGCTCCCCTCATGCCTTATTGCCTTGGAGGATGATCTTTTCAAACTTAAGAGACTGCAGTATCAATGATACCATTTTGAGGCATTTATGCAGGTACGAGTAGTTCCTAGTGGCCTTAGGGTACTGAAAATGCCTGTCTATGGTACCCATTTCCCCAAGTTGTTGGCCAGTTGGCAGAACCTTAATTTGGAAATGAGTTTTGGTTACGTGAAACTCATGATTGACTGCTTTAAACCAGAGGAAATGAGGCTTATCTGTGAGGTTGAAAAGTAGCAAGAGCTGCTTTATAGCTCCTTCCCTGTGTCCATGACTGAAAAAGCCATTGGTAGTATCATTGACAATGTCTCCATGTATGTGAGATGGCTGGCGGCACAAAAGAGGAAGAAGCTAGACAGAGATCTGTCTGTCTTTCAGAATGGGTATGTGTTCTCATGGCCTAAACAGGAGGATGGGAATACTGCAAGTACTGTTTACACTGTCCATGTTTCCATGGGTGAAGTGGATGCCTTGTTGGATGCTGTGGCCGATAATGTGGCTTATACTCACCATTTGATTGCACAGCCAGTGCATGCTGGTGAGGGTATCAAGAACAAAATGACTGTACTGTGTGAAGCTGTTAATGTGAGTGCTGAATGGAAGAACTGCCTCCCCTACACGAATGGTGGTTAGGAGGAAGGAAAATGTTTGTCAACACTCACAACAGCAGGTACTTTCAAAACTATCGCTCCCCATTCAACAAGAGAAGAGGAAGAAATTGAGCTGGTCAAGGAGCTGAGGTCATGTGAAGAGGAAAGAACAGTCAGAACCTGTAGGCTACCTCACCCTCAAAAAGATATAGAAGACCAAGAATAGCTAGTATGGAACATTTCTAGCAGACATTTCACTAATCTGGAAATTAGTGTTTTAAACATGAGTTTATCATTTATTCCTGCACAGAGAGCAGATTTACCTGATGCCATTATTGATCTGAAACTATTTATTCATAATGTTATGCTGAACTTGATGTTTTCAACTAATGATGGTAAAAATAAGAACTCTTTTAGAAAGTAGAGCAATTTCATGCCTATCAATCATCCTGTCCTTGAAGCTTTTGGAAAGATCTGCGAGGATGAGTTACATCTCTTACTTGATAGTAGGAACAGTGGTATGAAGTTTGTTAATTTAAATAAAATAGAGGAGAGGGGTCTTGAGTCTTTCTGCATGTCTGACTTTTTAGCTATACACTCTGCCAATAAAGGAGGTATGATTGTAATTATGGATAGGTGCTTTTATTTTGACTCCATTAAGGCTTTGTTATCTGATGAAAGTACATGCAAGGCTATAGATGTGAAACTAATTGACTGTATGACTAGAAAGATACGTATTCTACTTAATTATTGTTTGTTTAGCTATTCTATTTTAATGGAGCTGATGCATTTTTTTAACTGTTGAATATCCATTGTTCTCATTGTTCCAAGGGTTACCCAAGATGCATAAAGATCCACTTAAGCCACCCTTTAGACCTATTGTGGCAAGGAAGGGGTGGTTGACTGAACCTTTCTCAATTTTTGTGGAGACGTATGTTAGACGTACTTGATAAATCATAGGTCATGTTGAAAGACTCTAAACAGTTTTTGAAGGATCTGTACTCCTTTGTTAGCATGAATGGGATGCTGAAAAATCACCTTTTATCAACATTGGATGTTGTGTCTGTTTTTACCACAATTCCCAACCTCCAGGGTTTTGAATATATGAGGAGGTATTGTCTTAATAATAGCAATTATGATCGTAGATTATTACATTTGTCATGTGTATTCATGGAGGTTGTGTTGAATAACAACATTTTTGTGTTCGATAATGTTTACTGTTTACCGAAGCATGGCATAGCTATGGGCACTTGTGCCAATAGCTATGCCAATGATGTTCTTGCACAATTGGAACTTGATGAGGTGTTTGGTCTGCAGTTATTTCAAGAAAATGTTAAGTTTTACTGCTGTTTTGTGGATGATGTGTTCATCATTTGGAACGGTATGGTGGAATTCCTTGATGCTTTTGTTTGATCACGGATTTCTTGAAGTTCACCTTTAAACACTCTGATACTGGGATTGAATATTTGGATGTTTTTGTAAGTAAATTACCAGATTCGTTAATTGCCACTAATCTGTATAGGAAAGATTGTTACAGGAACTCACTACTCCATAGGAGGAGCCTGCACTCTAAACGGGTATTTAAATAATAGGGAGGATAGTTTTAGAGCCAACTTGAATATGCTGAGTGTGAACTTAAGGGATTGAGGCTATAAACCTCAACATGCTGGACCTACCCTTGCCCAAATGGATGAATTAAGGGACAGAAGGGACAGACCATATTTTTCATCTGGGGACAGACTAAATAATGCCCCTATGTTTTACACTAGTAATGTAGAGAAGGTTAAGATGGTGTTTAAGAAGCACTAGCCACTTCTATTGACTGATGAGAAAAGTATGCGAGTTGTTGGTGATGCACCTCATTTTCATTTTAAGAATCATAAATCTCTGAAGAGGATGCTGTGCTACTCAAAGAAGAGTAGTGGGAAATGTGGGGAGGATGTAGGGACATTTCCTTGCAACCACTGCATTTATTGTCAGTGTATCAGAAGTGATAATACCTTTATACATCCAAATACATCTAGAGTTTTTAAGTTTAAGGTTAGGACTGACTGTACCACAAGCAATTTAGTCTATTTGGCACAGTGTGACTGTTGTCAGTGATTTTATATTCACAAAACTAACCGGATCCTTGGGAGGGGGTTAGGGAACACTGTTATTCTATAAGGACACATAATATTTAGAAACCAGAACAGAGAATAGTGAATTATGTTGGATTTTGAATATCAGGACTGATAGAGGCTATGGATTAAATGGAGTAGTCTCTGTCAAACCTGTTCTAAAACAAAGGGGACTTCTGAAGAGTTTATTTTAACTTTATTTATCCATTTTTAAAAAGGTTAGCTTGTGTGTTGCTTATTGGGGTTTCTGCATGTTTTAGAAAATTGTGTATATAACTTTAAGATTTGCTGTGTATTTTAGTGATGCAGTAGTGCTTTCTGCATGCTTAATGTGAACAGATTTGCTTTTCAGTAGAAATCTGCTTTTAACTGTGAGTTTAAGATTTTTATTCGTTGAGCTGGATGAATGTAATATTTGTTGTATGTATGGTCTGAGTAAGCCACCAGTTTGGTGGAGAAAGCACTTACTCTTTTTTCTATTAATAAAAGTTCTGTTTAAGTTTTATGCCTCCTGTGATTCATTATACCGCTTTTGTGTTTTGTTTAATTTTACCTGAAAACGGGTGTGTAAACTTCTGAATTTACAAGGTAAGTCCTTAACCTAGACTGTATTCTTGAAGAGTATTATGACATATCTTTGTATCTCTTAACTTGGTTCAGTAAGTAAATACTGGTGGATTGGTACAGAAATTCCATAAATATGTGACTACAGACACACTTATTTTACTAATATGTGCCCATTTGTAATTAGTAGGCCTCAGGCATGAAATGTTCACACAGTCATACCTCTGTAGAAGAGTGTACCCTTGTACCTAACACAACAGTAACTCATTATGCTACCCCCAAAACCACAATATATGCTTGTTTATGCCACAGTTAATATCCTCTCACATTTTAGGGATAAGTATGTAGAATTATTTACACATTGCTTGTGTTATGTAACTGATGAATTACCAATAAATACAGACATGGAAGACAGAGAGATATATATTTGTAACCAGAAATATGACAGGCTGTGTGACTAATAACTGCACTATGTCCAAATATAGTACAGAAAATTACTTGTACAAAATACAGTCCATAGTTGAATAGCAGTGTACATATTTATGCAGTTGGTTGTATGATAAATACCAGTTTTTGTCTGGCAACCTGTTTTTGTGACAAAAAGGACTAAGGCAGTCATCCTGTTTGCTGAAGCTGTACTGGTGTTCACGGTTCTAATCCTGATATAAGTAGAAATTTTGAAGGTTCACTATCAATTGCTAGTGTGCTTTTACAGACTTTCACTCTGTGTCCCACTCTGTTAACATTTATCATCTTTACCTTGTTTTAATTCCACATTTGCTTGATGCACCACATGTAGTAAACATTTTAGCTAGTTTGCAGAAACAGGGAAAAAGCAGATGCGATTTATTTCAGGCTACCAACAACACAAAGCAGATACATTCAATAATTGCTCTTAGTAGTTGTGAAATCCCAGCCTGCAGTACATATAGGAGTGGGCTATTGTAGCACATACATATTACATAATATATAGTCTCAGATGTTAGTAATGCATCTTGCATTTGTGCATTGTATATATATGCACAAAAGAAGGTAAGGAGGCAAACATGCATGTGTGTACATTTAGTTAACCATACCACAAATCCAATGTCTCATGAGCTATCAAATTGGAGTCATAAGTCTGTGTTCTTATTGATCTGTATTTCCTAAATCCTTTGTTTGACCTAAGGCTACAAGTGGAAACCTTGCAAACTGAGAGTGCAATATAACTATATGTACATAAATTTACTATTCATCCATTTGTGGCCCACAGCCAACCACACCAACAATCAGTACAGCCCTGGGGTCTCCTTAATTTTACAGCAGATATAGTAACCACAATACAAGGTGTAATATATAATATCTTCTCATTCATGTCCAAGGCCAATTAGTGGTGCTCACAGGCTTGCTCAGCCAAACTCAGAAATCAGTAAACATCTCTGTAACTGGATGCTGGACTTCCTGATTGAGAGACCATAGAGGGTGTATTCAAGTGAGAACACATCAAAGTGTATCATGCTTAACACTGGGGTTCCACAAGAATGTGTTCACGGCCCACTGTTATTCACCATCTTGACCCACAACTGCAATGCTAAGCACAAGTCCAACCATATCATTAAGTTTGCTGATGACACCACAGTTGTGGTGCTCATCACAAATGAGGATGAAAAGGTGTACAGAGAGGAGGTGGCATCCCTGGTCAGTTGGTGTGAGGTAAACAAACTTGACCTCAATGTAAGCAAGACCAAAGAGATTACTACTGACATCAAGAAAAGGAGAACAAACCACCCAGTGCTCAGGATCAATGGTGAGAGTGTAGAGAGAGTTAAGAGTACAGAATTCCTGAGTGTACACATATCAGGGAATCTCTTGTAGTTGGGAAACATCAGCCAGCTGGTTAAGAAAGTGCACCAATGCCTGCCACTTTTTAAGAAGGCTGAAAAAAGCTAAGCTCCCTCTTCATATTGTCTCCACCTTCTAAAGACATGCAATAGAGATTATCCTCAAATGCAACTTCACAGTGTGGCTTGGAAGCAGTACAGTTACAGAAAGGAAGGTGCTACAAAGAGTGGTGATGGTTGCAGAGAAGGTAACAGGTTCCAGTCTTCCATCGATACATCTTTATTCTGCAAGAAGCATCTGAAAGGCCACCAGAATAATACAAGACAACTTGCATCCTGCACATGGACTGTTTAAGCATCTGTCATCAGGCAGGGCATATCGCAACATCCACTGCAAGACTACAAGATTGAATAACAGTTTCTACCCTACAGTGATTAGACTTCTGAACTTGGGCACTAGTTCCAGGGGTCTGGACACATAATAAGTCAATTTTTATTTATTTGTGCAAGCTATGCTTACATATATTCCAAGTAGGTGCAATATTTATTTGTTATATTCATGGTTAGTACTATTTAACCCACTCAAGTACAATATTAGATAAATAATGTAAGAATTGTTCAATCTGCAGTGTGTTTTGTATTATCTAAACAGGGTAGTTAATTTAACTCAGCGGATGGTATTCTTTTCATATATGAGTGTTGTTAAATATCTCTGCTCTTTCTTGCATATATTGGGATTAGTATTGCATTTGTTGGTTATGTTTATATCTCTACTTGTATGTGTTGTTTCACTTTCCTTTGTAGTCTCAAGAATTGAGCTGATGCACAAAATTTCACTTAGGCTACACTGGTGTAATTCTAAATGACAATAAAGCTTACTTTGACTTTGACTTTAGCCACAGGTATCACTAAGAAGCTATGTGCCTTTGCAGGTGTCAGAAGGTTTTTTTCCCCCACATGGCTTGCTGATATCATCTACTATAATTTCACCTTCAATCTTACATAAATCAGATTTTTGCCGTGGTGCTTGCATTAAGGCCTGTGTTCTGTAGTCTGTGCACTTAGATAGGTAGGGGTTCAGTTCTCACTGCAGTAGACTGTGTGTGTATATCCAAAAAGAAGATTGGAAGTGTGTATCTCGAACTGACATCCCCAATGGCATGGTTTTGCAGTGTTTTGGTGCTTTCACAAACATCCATTTCATGCCTAACCTCTTTTCCTCCACATGGCCTGCTGATGTCATCTACTATAAGATCACTGCAGTCCTGTTAAAACCAGACTTGTTCCATGGCACATGTGTTAAGTACTGTGTTCTGTAGTCTGTGTACTTAGATAGGTGTGGGTTTTATTCTCACTGAATTTGACTGTGTGTGTATCCTTAAAGAAGAATGAAAGTGTGCATTTCAAGCTGACCTCTCGAATGGCATGATTTTGCAGTGTTTTTGTGCTTTCATAAACATCTATTGCAAGCAGACCTCCAACCTCCTGTCCCACACATGGCCTGCTGATGTCAGCTACTGTGTTCAACTGTGTGTGTGCGTGTGTGCGTGTGCATGTGCGTGTCTGCATTTGTGTGTGTGTGTGCATGTGTGTGTGTGTGTGTGTGTGTGTGTGTGTGTGTGTGTGTGTGTGTGTGTGTGTGTGTGTGTTTATAAAAAAGAGTGAAAGTGTGTATGTCAATCTGACGTCTCCAATGGCATGAGTTTATGGTGGTTTGGTGCTTGCACAAACATTCATTTCAAGCAGGCCTGCAACTTCCTGTCCCCCACATGGCCTCCTGATGTCATCTACTATAAGATCACCTGCAGTCCTGTTAAACTCAGACTTGTTCTGTGGTGCATGAGTTAAGTACTGTGTTCTGTAGTGTGTGTACTTAAATAGGTGGGCATTCTATTTTCACTGCAGTCCCTTGTGGGGGGAGTTGGTGTGTGTGTTTCAGCTGTTTCTGGAAATAGAGTAGCCTATGGAACACTTTTCTTTGTACATTCATCATGCCACTGTTATGACTTGAAAGCCCTACATTATGTGCATTTGCTGTTGTTACTTATGTAAGAAACAGTATGGTTATTTATTTATACATTTATTAATTTATTTTTGCTATGATTACTTTTTGAGAAAATTGTGCTGCTTTTGACTCTGTTTCCTATGTAATGTTATGAAGAAACAAATTGTGAATTACTGCTATATTCTGTTGCAATTGTGTTGGCCACATTATAAATTGGATTCACACTGTATGGATCCAGTTCAGTTCACCTATTGATAAATAAACATTATGACATGTGATTTGTGAGAAAATACCCCTGTACCCTTGTGTCTGGAGTGTACACTGGAACTATACATTTTAATGTAACTGTTGCTGGCCTTATTTTGAGCTTTAACAGTGTTTCCTTGTCTTAACTGCTCTGCTGTTGTTTATGTGCAGAGAGCATAACTCTTTGCAATTATAAATGCAGAGAAACCAATTAAATTATTTTCCCTTACAATCGGTCATTGCTGTCTAGCACAGCAGATCTTCGACAGCTCAACATAGTTGGGCAAATGTTAGTTAAACAAGCAGTAATGTCACATCTAATCTCTCCACAACAGAAGTATAGATCCCACTCCTATTGTACACCCCATATATTAGTCCCCAAAAATAGCACCATATCACATACACCCATCCTTTACACATTCTCTATGTAGATACCAGGATCACACCTCACATTACAAACTGTCATTGCCCCTTTTTTCATCTGCTAACCTAGTTGACATGCCTTTATTGACTCAGTGTAGGTAATGCCTCAGACCTGTACTACAGCATCAGTGAAGTAGCCTTATGAGCAGAGGTACTCTCCAGCAACCTACAGAAACAGCAGAAACACCCAAAACACAAGTATGGTACAGCTAACAGCAAACCCAAAGCACACAATACAAGTAAAAAAAGAGCACCTGTATCTCACCCAGGAAGTGCCAAAAGCAATAGTTATCTGTTGTAAAAGTTTTCCTTACAGTTGATTGCACAGTGAGCCACATACCTGCCCCACTCTTCAGCTTAAACAAGGTGAAATGTAGGGTCAGTTGTGTGTTACAAGTACTCGTCACATCACACATTCAATTATGTCTCTCCACAACAAGTCCCACTATTAATCTATCATAGTTTGTGTTGGTATTTACAACTTCAGATGTATGTCTAGGGATTAGATGGAGACAGACATGACAGAGCTCTCTAAATATATGTCCCATGCATGTATATCCCTATGTTTTACCAGCATTATAAGATTGCCTGTGATGATATAACAATATGAAGAACAAATGATCTTCTGAAATTGGTTATGTGTCTACTCTCATTCTAAGGGGCTCCAGTTCCTGTCAGTGTGGGATAATATTGTCAATAGACCATGCTGCTTTGAAAGACTTGGACTTTACCTGGTTACTCTGGGCTTTTGTTTACTGGATAAGTCATATGCCTCCACCATAATGCCTTTATTAGAGAATCTCACAAAAGAAGAAGTTACTATGTGAAAATATATAACGTCAACAAAGTAAGGGTCATGCTGATAGGAGATAACATCAGAAACTGCTCTCTCTGTCAGCATTTGTCAAAATGGAAGTGGTGGACATCTGTGAAGTCACATAAGCCTGATGCAAGACTGCAGTAAATAGCCCAGCCTCACAAGGCTGCAATGCCTTCCACAAATTCAGAATGCAATTTGAGTTGTGGGAACCACATGGAGTGGATTATCTCTCCTCATTGTGGATATTTCCTCCTCTACAGGGGTTGTAAACATAAGTCTATGGAGTTAATGTAACTCCAGTTTACTGTTGCTAAGAAACCCCTACATGATATTGTCAGTTATATGTCCCCTTATATGAATAAGAAAGGCCACACAGCCTATTTATAAATATTTGTAACAATTACGGTTGAACAAAACAGCCTGGATGATTACAACTATAACTACAATTATTGTGAAACATGTGAAGCCAAACTTGCACAACAATTCCTGGACTCTGATACCATATATACCATGGAACTAACACTGTACCATCACACAGGTGTTTGTAATATTCTAGATTTAGTCTTCACAAATAACATTGCCCAATGCAACCCTTCATGTGTAGGGCCTGCACTGTTTCAGTCCAACCATAAAGTAGTTTTCCCAGAATTTGCAATAGGTACAGAATTAAATAATGAGAGATCAGCTGAACATACATCTTCCCAGGTCAATTCACCATCCTAAGGGATAGTATAATTATCTTCCACACTCCAGTTTCCACAGAGGACATTGACAACTATAGTAAGGTATACCCTGATGCCTTGTATAAATATCTACACAAATGTATAGACACAGACATACATGATAGGATCAAAGAAAGATCCTTAAGAATATCATAACCATACTAATGGATGTCGGACATTACTTGATTATACAGTAAGCGGACAAGGGTGATATCTACAAATCCAAAAATTTAAATTCCAAACTGGAAGTCTAACATCCCCAGCCTAAACAAGACAATAAGACACCTTGTAATATCCTCACACAGCTGCCATGGGAAATGTGTCAAAACCATAGCCCAGGATAACCATAAGGCATTCCTCTGCTATATCTGCAACATCAAAGGTATAACTCAAATGCGTGGTGAATTAATTATGGATGGTATTGCACACATTGTACCAGTGTAAACTGAAAACCAATGACTGACTGAAGACGGTTCATGGTGCAGAGAGGTGCAGAGAAGCAAATCAAAATAAAAAGAAAAAAAATGCACCCGACTTACACAGCACAAGCATTTATTAAAAACAAAGAACAGAAACGTAAGCGCTTTCACGACTACTACTGTCGCGTCATCAGAGAAAAATAAACATCTACTCCTTCACTTTAAATAACACATGTAGCAATCAATTAATATGCAACAGCTGTAACTCATCTGACCTATTTATAAACTTTAAAAACATAGCCTACCAACTAAAGTGCTGAACAAGTAAATATATATATACATCTTCAATATTTAAAATATAAAATGCATAAATATAAAGAACAAATTCAGTGCCTAAGCCATCAAGATTTCAAAAAAGGTTTCAGAGATGTTAAGCCATTTAAACTAGGATACCTCTCAGCATTCAATAAAATAATTCATTTTTGCTCTATACTTTCAGTCTGGTTCTCTAAGTCACCACCCCGTATATTTGGATATACAACATGAATGGCAAAAAACTTAAAAGAGTGCGTACAATCAGTCTGTTTAACATGACTGGCCAAAGCATTGTTAGCTTTGCAACTATTAATGTCTCTAATATGTTCAAGAATTCTATCCTTGAACATTCTGTTTGTTTTCCCTATGTAAAATACAAAACATTTCTGGCAAAAGAAAAGCAGGAGCGGCCTTAGGTCAGCTGGTGCCTTAGGCAAAAGGGCTCCACGGTGTCCCCCACCACACCAGTGGTGCCCCCATCCTGGTCTACCTACACCAAACAAATGTTGGAAAAGCGCCCCTGCTAGACCAGTGGCCTAGGCGGCCACCTAGTTGGCCTATGCGTAAGGCCTGCTATGAAGAGAAGTATACTAAACTAAGTTCATGGTTCTACAGTCAACATAACTTTTAGAAGTAAGAGTAAATTTAAGTAAGTATATTTTTATAATTATATTTTATAAGTTTATAAAGTTTTTAAATAGGTCAGATGAGTTACAGCTGTTACATATTAATTGATTGCTACATGTGTTATTTAAAGTGAAGGAGTAGATGTTTATTTTTGTCTGATGAAGTGACAGTAGTAGTTGTGAAAGCGCTTACATTTCTGTTTTTTGTTTTTAATAAATGCTTGTGTTGTGTAAGTCTGGTGCAGTTTTTTCTTTTTATTTAAATTGAAAACCAGCTAGCAGATATGCTTGGATAACAATTATCCCCCCACCCCCCCTGCAAGCTTAGCCCAACATGTCTTCAACATCACCTCCAAACTCCCTCTACAAAAAGTAAGTAGTCACTGCTCTCTCTCCAGTGCTAAAAACACAGCATCCATGGGACCAGACGGCATTCCATCATGCATTTTTAATGTTGTTAACCAGCAAACTACTGCACTAGACACCCTATATAATCATAGTCTGAGTACTGCCTTTATCCACACAGATTTGAAATCAGTGACCTATTTCTCCTTACACAAGGGTGGATCAGCAATATACACATGTACTTATAGTCTCTTTAGTTTCACAAGCCTCAACTGTAAAACAATGAAATGGATATTCATGGATGTCAGATGCAAGAACAGAGTTGACATCCAAACACATTTGTTCCAGGATGATTTCCTCAAAGGAAGGTTGTGCATGCTAAAACTGTTGGTATTCAATACTGTGACTACAGACATAGCATGTGTGCATGACATTGATTTGTCTATCTTGACTTGGTCAAGGCCTTTCCCCACAATCCCACTTACTGTACATGCATCAGTAAGAAGTGAAGCCAGGTGACTCTCAACTGGTAGGTTGTCCGGTGGTTTACAAACTAGATCACAGGCAAACAACACTCATTCAAAGTGGGAAAGTTCACCTCTAGCAGCAGAACCATCACCCATGGGTTACCACAAGTGTCACTGCTGTGTCCATTCAAGTGTCTGTGGCTAGCCAACTTTGTGGTTGAAGGACACTAAGCTGCTATCACTATACACAAAAGCAAGGTGAGTGCTGTTCAAAAGGGCCTTACATAGACCAATTATTGATGACAACTCTGTGCTGTTAAATGACCATCATATAAATGTCCTTTGTTATTAACAATATTCCAGCTTATTATGAGATAACCCTGAATACCCTAATACACAATTATGTATTGACAGCCCTAGGAACACAAGTAGACTGCAACATGTGTCTACTGTGGTAAGGAAGGTTTTCTACATATTGCGTCAGATTAGCAAAGGCATTGCAGCACTATCACATTCACTTCTAATTCTCCTATAGTCATCCATCCTCAGGCCTATTCTTTAATATAATGCTGCATTTGCTATGTAGTGTAACAGATACCTGCAGAAACTTGACATACCTCAGTGATTTACAAGTAATACATATCAGGCTGTCAAACATGTATCTAATATGGACAGACTGTAATAGCTGTCACTGTACTCTCTATAATATATACTGTTTTGAGGTGACTTATGTATGCCTTACAGTACTATCTCTGACCAACTTTTGATGGAAATGATGCCCCTACATATGTCATTTGAGACTACAGTCAGCTGATCAAAGGCCATCAGTGTAGACTGGTATATATAGGATATGCTGGAGAGAGATACATCTCTCATAGGTTTCCACTCATCTGGAATAGGCTTCAAAACCATGTCAAGACAAGCACCTCTGTGATACTGTTTCATCATAGCCTGGATGACTTGATGTGAAACCGTTAATCTCTGCCCTGCATTGCCCTGCTTCTGTCCTGGACATCCTTGCCCATACATGATATCTGACATTACATCTGATATTGTGATTTTCTGGCTAGGCTTCAAAACACCATCAGGTCAACAGCCTAGTAACATCCTATGTACTTAAGAAGCTATGGTGATGTATATGATAGGAATAATGTTATACTATATTACTGTTTTGACGAGAGTTGACGACAGTGTATACTTGACATCCTGTTACCTGGATCTGATGTTGTGATTTCTGATGTGCACCACAACTCTTTAATAAAAATAATTACAGGGAAAAATTCAAATTGTATGATGCAAATTTCTGTTGTTATCTTCACAACTCTTGCAAGAGCATCCACTGTAAAGTAGTGAAATGATGATGGCAGCATCTGTATAACTGGCAAAGTACAATATAACTGACAGATGCAATCATTAGTTCAACACCACACATGCAGATGTAATCATCATTTATGTAAATAGTCACCCTGTGCATCAGACACACAGCTTTACTATCCCTGAATCCAAAAGATAGAAAATCAGGGATATGGCACAGTTAACATCACTTGCACAGGATACTAAGGAGTGTGAGCATGTAAGTAATCAAGTGAAGCAGGCAAGATGGACCATGAAAATGTGTGTATGTCTGTAGGTGCACTCAATGTAACACTGGCATGTGAGTGCATGCACACAACCAAGCTCAGTCCTAGCTGTATGTGTCTGTATGTCAGACAGATGTGAACCATGCATGGTAGAGTTGACAGCTCATCATTGTTGCCCCTAACCATGAAAACTGGCTCTGCCAGGAGTTGCACTGGCAACTCAATGGCCAAGGTAAGATGCAGAACTACTATCTGCAGGTAAGTGATGTCTGGTGGACATGTTCACCCATGTCTGGGTGTAGACAACACATTCCCTGATGGAGCAGTGGAGGTACTGCCACTACTGAGGCGTGATCAGACATAGCCACATTGGTTCACAGCAGATGTAGTTGCTGACCTACACAGACAAAGCCCACATTCCCCTCCCAGCAGACACTCCATCACAGACAATGTGCGTTCCTTGACAGATACTCCACGCTCCATCACAGACACACTTTGCTCCAATGTGTTACCCATCCAATCCATGGAATCAACTACACGGTGGAGGTAGTCACTGATGTCAGATTATGCCACATCTAGAACCCTGAGCATTTATCTGGATAGACTCTCTGAACATACATAGCATTAAATGTGAAGACACACCTGCACCAGGTGGAGGAGGGGTAGCAGGCTTCCTTTGAGCACCTCTATCAAGCCACCTGTGGGACACCTTGCAAACAGTTTGGCTATGGCCAGAGCCAAAGAGGTCTGAAGCAGCAGTAGCAACACTTCCCTGGTCCATGTCCTAGGTCTCCACCTGTCCAATATCTGTGGCCTCCTTGGACTGGGGATGCATGGGCGTACTGGTTATGTACAAGGACAATGAGGGGGGGTCACTGACTGTCAATCTCTGTGTCATATTCAGCCTCTGCAACCATTGGCTGTGCCTCACTTTGGCCACCATCATCATCAGAGTTGAATGAGACACTGAGATCAGGTGGTACAGGGGACACAGAACCACTTCCATGATCACCTGTGATAAAAGGAAGATACACAGGAATACATTAACACTTGCACTACAATGCTGCAATATATGCTAAATAATTTACACTGCTATCACTATTAAAGACAATCATACCTCTCAACCTCATAGAGCAGTAAATTTGGACAAACCCACAAATAATGGGTGGACAAAGGCCCAAGAATAGGGGCAATTTTGAAATATTGCTATTACAAACCTAGAAAATTAATAAAATAACAGGTTTTGCTTTAGTGTGATATTTTTGAAGGGCATGAAGTCTAAAATGCAAATCTCTGTCATTATTTTATGTCTGCAATCTTTAATGACTTGTCAATAATTTGCCAGAAAAATACTATGATATGAAATACAGGCCAGACGTATGAGTTAAAAATCTGGACATTCAGCAGAAATCACTACAGCTGACAGGTATGCAGACAGTACAGCAACACATATAGCAAGCCTGAGAGGACACATTATCAAATATCTTGTCATTTATTTACAGTACTGACATAAATCCATTATGCTTACCAACTGAGTAAAGGAAGAGGTAATAGCAACAGCACCACATTTAACAGTATAACAGAGGGATGTTGTTGTTGTTGTTGTGTCTTTTGGCTTTTCCCAGTTAGGGGTCACCACAGCGGAACTCCAGTCTGCTAATGATTGGTAGTTGATTTTTATGTCCCAAGTTACCAGCCCTGAAGCACAACGGAGGTACGCCCATTCACACATGGCTCCACACAGAAGACGCTCTAGCTGAGAATCAAACCAGACAGCGTTTTACTGTGAGGTGACAATGCTACTGCAGCACCACCACCGCAGAGGGTAATACATTTAATCATCTATATCTGCAGCAACTGAAATATTAACAAGAATGTGGCTGACAACTTTAAAATGAGCTGAAAACTATAGCTAGCTATCTTAAATTCCACCATCAAAAAAAACAACTTGACATACACATATAAACTATTGACTCTGTTTCAGAATACCACAGTATTCTAATGATGATCTAACAAAGCATACCTGGAAGCTCCTCTTTAGATGCAGGAGTGGCACTCACATCTAAAACATACTGGGACATTGATTGCTGGGAGCTGTCCTGTGTGGCAATGTTTGCCAGAAATTCCTCTGTTGCAGTGAAAGGGTTTGTTCCAGCAGGCCCAATACCAGTGATCTGTTGATCACATGCCACTGTGGCTGCACAACTCCTTGCAGCCCTGATCATATTGGTGGCTCTGTGATGCACCTGCTTATAAGTGCGACTGTGTCACCCAATATCATTAATGTTGCAGATTAATTTGTGCCACAGGGCTGTATGCTGAGCCATATTGGTCCACCCTCTGGACAGCAGTTCTGCATGATATTGATATAAAGTCTCTATGATAAGGTCATTCTTCACACCAGTAAAATGGTACCTATATCGAACAGACATGTTCTGCACTGAAAGGCAAAAAAATGATAACACATATAATAAGTACAAATAAACGGTTTACAGATAACGCAGTAAAGGAAGGCTGTCTGTATGCCTCATTTGATAAACTTTAAAGATTCAACAGTGGTCAAAAACTAATGAGGGAGGATACAAAACAAGGAGAGTAACAAGAGAGACATATCCTTATTTGGGCCATATCAGATACTCAGCAATGCTCACCCACCCAAAATGAAAGTCCATTCTAGTTTGTGCCATAGCAGAAACTCATATTTGTTCCTCTCAAAACAAAATAACAGGCTAAGGCCCAATTGTGCTAACCAAAAAACTGTGAAATGCTAAAAGTGCTATCAAATGAACTTTCTGTGAAACATGTTTTCATAGTTATCACACAGCATTATAATTTCAGTCTACTCTACATCTTCTGGAACTTTGAAATGGCTTGAACAATAAGGCCATGCCATGATTACAGTTCTAAAAAATGCATACAGATTCACTTCACATTATTCTTAACTACATTCCAGCATATGCATTTTGTAGGTAACAAAATGGATACATACCTGCTGGAGTACAATACTCCACTGTAGAGATATACTGTTCATAAAAAATGTCACCGAGTTAAACAATGCAATAACTCTCATCCACATCAGTTTGCCTAACTACACATTTGCCTTTTTATTGAAGCTAGACAACAAGATATAAAGCATCCGTGTGGACTTCATGCTGTTTTTTTTAAGTGGATTGGGAAAAGGGTGGAGTACAGACACAAAGTAATCATAGACAGATTGTTAGTAGCTGCTGCTTTTTCAATGCATTTGTCTGTACTACAGGCTGAGGTTCACCACTCAAAAAAACTGCCTAGTCATGTGTAATGGTATGGGAATCATCTGGAATGCATGTGCTGCCAGCCCTGGCAATTATCACGACTAACATATATGTCACTACTCCCAACTGCACCAAATATGTGCTAAGGGGATATCTCACAGGCTCATTTAGGGGTGGATGCATGCTATGCACTGGAGTAATGACTAATGACACCCACCAGAAATGAACACACACACACACACACACACACACACACACACACACACACACACACACACACACACACACATGCACCTCAATGAGACACATGATCCAACCTGTAATGTAATATTGCATGTTTTTGAACTACTGCAGTCAAAGTGCCAGTTCCTGCATACATCTGGCCAAGGTATCCATTACAATCCACTGACATGCCTCACTGTGCTCATAGTAAGTGCTATGCTACCCAAGTTAATCTTGTAGAAACAGCTGCAGCAGGATCAGCAAGGGGAAGGGGAACACATCCTCCCAACAATGCCAAGGTTACCACAGCCACAGGCTGATGATGAGTCAGAGGGGAAACCAGCAGCTGATGTGGTTGCAGGCAGACATAGGCATGCTCAGTATGTCCTTGCATTGGCTAGGAGACAAGCCATAGCACACTGACTCAACATATAGGATCCTAAAACCATCTTCCTATTTCACCATATTTTTGTACTGGGAAAGCATTACAGAGAAAAGTTCAACAATATGGATACACATAGCAATTTCTGACTTCTCGACCCTCCCTAAATCAGACAACAGTTAGGATGCTTAACAAGCAGAGTAACCAGACCAAACAGTCCTGTTAGTGCCATAGCAGGAACACACATTTGCTCCCCCACCCATAAAAGGACATGCTTGTTTGTGACATCCAGCTTGGCTTTCCTTAGCTGGCAACTGCATGTCATATTATTCTCAGTTAATATCCTTTTGACATTGTAAGTGCAATGATATAGAATGGTTTACACACTTTATGTTCAAGAGTACTGGTCAGATAACTACTGAATGACCAATGAACGCAGAAAGGTAAGCCAATTTTGTATATTTGCAAGCAAGAATCATGGAAGGATGTATAATCACTAAGTGCAGTATTTTCAAAGATAAACATTTCACTAAATGTGCAACTAATGTAAGGTTTTACTATAATTGTACATTCTGTTTAATTTGTTTGTGTGCTGAATGAGTGTTATTGCTTGCTACTAGGTGTTTCTGTGAAAAACAGGATTAAGGCACCCATCCTGTGTTCCGAACGTGCATTGGATGTTGACTTGGATTCCTGACTTATGTAGGCATATTTCATGTGTACTAACATATTGTACTGTGTATGTTATACACTGATTTCTGCATCTGCCTGTTATTACTTGTTTTTTCTCTTAATTTTTGGGCCACTGTTTGCGAGGTGCTGCACTTACCTTAAACAGCTTTGGCTATGCTCAGCTGGTTTGCGCACACAGCAGTAGTGCACAAACTGGATGATTGGACCACCCAGGTAGCAGATGGGACACAGACATCTAAAATATACACCAGATACATTCTATTAATGTGATTGTGCCTGGCGCAAACCTGCTAAGTGCTGTTGTGCTCTGTTTAACAGCGTGAACCACAAAATTAATACTAATCTAGGGGTTGGTCATGTAACTTCTACTGTGGCTGCAGATGTTAAGTGTTGGACTGAAGTCCACATGGTCCTGGGTGTGACTACAAGGATTGCATCCTGTATTTTACTGTTGTGACCGTGCATTAGAAAGCAATGAAAGTAGACACAGACAAGAGTTTTTTTTTTTTTTTCATTTGTCTTGTGGCAATAGCTGTACGTGTAAGACTACCATGCATAAGTTCCAGGGTTCGAACACAGCAGACACTATTCTTTTTTAAAGGTGCCCCACTTCACATTATAGTCACTTTCAACTATAGCAGTTAACCTAGTATGGCTTATATCATAATTATTTTCCTAATGGCTGACACACTGATATTGTGTTAGTTATGTACTTATATATTACTGTCTGTATTGATTACAATCTCTGTAGTGATTAACCATATCACAAATATGTTGCTTGTGTTTGCGCGGTGGTAAATGACATACACTATTTTCAAATGTTGCAAAATCAAAAAGTGTGCACTGTCAGTATCTGTGATAACTGGAATTGACAGGATACATCATTATAGATTGATTTTTATCTGCATTAGACATGGCTGGTGTTTCTGAAGCGGTTTTGAGCTTTTGGTCTCAAAGGTGGGGTGTGCAAGATTCCAAAGTGTTTGTTGGACTCCTAGTGAATGAGTGTGGTCCCCAGCTGTTGGAGGAGCACTATCATGGATCCAATTACAAATCAGATGCACGGAATAGTTTGGCCCAGGATTTGTCCAGTGATACCATTATCCCTCATACTGTCAAACAGTGCAGAAATCATTGCAGAGACCTCAAGATGAGGAAGAGGGATGCCCTTGAACATTGGATCAAGGAATGTTGGACTGACAGCACTCCACAGATGTGGAAGTATTGCTTACAAGAACTACTTGTACAAGTTAGCAGCTGTATTTGTTCATGACTGGTATTCCTTATGGTATTCTGTTGTGTTCTGCTTTTTCCACAACTCATGCAGATAGATTCCTGAATCGGCAAACTTATGAAGCAAGATTGGCACAGATGGGAGATACAAGCAGTATGTATGCATCCAAACAGTACTGTTATTGCAGCATTAAAAGTAAATACAGCTTATTGTATTAAACACTTGCACCTCACTGTGTATGCATTTGTCAGTTATAAAGGAAAAGTATGCATGCATTAGTCTATACGATAAAGCAGCAGTCCAGTATTACAGAGTAGTTACAGTTGTCAGTTGAAAAAACATACTTTCCAACTGTACAAAACTGTTAAGGTTTACATCAATATTGCAATGTAATGTAAGACCTATAAAACAGGGACAACAATAGCCTGCTGAAGATGGTGATTAGTGTAATTGGAACATGCTTATGTACAAAATATGCACATATCCATGATTGCTTGATGCTATCAGTAAAAAAACGTGCATCTGGTTTGAGCTGGATTGTATTTACTCTGTAAAAGTTATTTATTATGAGTTGGTAGTATTAAAAGTAAAGCCAGAAAAATCACACCTCTCAACTGTTCAGATATTTACAATATGTCCAGATTTGTATTTCATATATTTGGTATGTTCCACATAAAATGTGTAGTTTTCTGACAAATCACTGGGATTATCTAAGGACTGAAGTCACTAATAATGACATACAATTGAGTCTCAGATTTCAAATCCTTCCTAAGACTGTATGTTTCAAAAAACCCTGTAACCTTAGCAACTTTCTAAGTTAATGGAAGTAATATTTTAAATATATCCCTATCTTTGGGCCTTTGTCCCTCTGATTTGTCACAGTTTGTCCAGATTTCTTGCACTAAGAGGTGGACAGGTATGATCAGAATACAGTCATACGATTGTATATCTGTGCATCGTATGTCACATATGACATTAGTAATTTTCTCCTTTTTTTCTCTCACCCAACCCCATTTTTTTTTTGTTAATTTTAGTTGTTTTTACTTAATTTTTGTTTCATATATACTTTTGAATTTCTTGGTTACCTATTTGTTTATTTGCTATTATTTATAATTGTATTTGTATTTTTTATAATTATTTATAACATTTGTTTTTCTTTATCATTTTTAAATTATTTACATTTTCCAGTTATTTTTATTTTATTGTTGTATTTTCATGTTTTCTGTTGTTACTCTCTACTGGCTAAAGCATTAAGGCCAAGCACTTCTGGGCTGCAACCTGGCCACAGCCCCCCTGCTGCCCCTGCACTACTTGGACCCTGAGGTAGTTGTGTCCCAGAGGACAGGTCTGTGGTTACATCACAGAGCAGAGGCAGAGGGGGTGATTTTTTTACCCAAGCTGAGCTGCCAGGTGTGGTGCATAGGATTGTGCTCTGCACAACTGGTGCATGCCTACTCCGAGTAGAGACACTGCTCTCCATCATTGTCCTGAATAACACAAGGACACACAGACATCAGACACTGCAGTCATTGGTGTAATGAGGTGATAGTGATGACAGTCCAGTGGGTGAGGATTCGATTCTCATTGTCGTCAAACTTGACATGCATAAGTTTGCAATTTCCCTAACCCCATCCTAACCAAGGTATTTACCCCTCTTGTGTTTTTCACCAACTCTGCCTTGTTTTGTACATGTTGTCTATCAGCAAATGCTTGCCTTCCACAGATATGTCTGCCTCCCTTCCCCAACATTCCTCTTTCTCCTTAAAAAAAAAGTGGGCACCTGTCCCCCCAAAAAATCAGCCCATACACGGTTCTCCATTTCACACGTGTCTACTTGACACACTTAATTTGGTTCAATTGGCTTCACAACACAATTTTGTTGTTGTCACCCTTCTCTCTGAAGGTGACAGTCCAAATTCAGCTAAGATTCTTTACATGTGCTCATTTGTTATTGTTGAAGAAATAAATAGCTATGGTTCTTTCCTACACTCTTCCTGCACATTCCAACCTTCCTTTCACTTTATTTTCCCCCTGCTTGCTCCCAATTTCACCACTTTCCTGTCTCCTTCATTTATTTTCTTTAAAGAATCATTGCACGATGGTGCGCGATGACTAGCATTGCTAAGCAACGGTAAAAATAAGTACTATTATTATTATTTATATAAAGTTTTATTTGATACCCCTTCTATGTAGCACCAGCCATTTCATTAATACTCCACTGAGTGAATTGAGACCTAATTACACTAATTCAAAACTATCATCATTTTTAATCTTTATTTACACTTAAAAGTATTTGAAAATGATAGATAGACTTGTATTTGAACCCAGTACCATCTGAAACAAAATTGAACACCATCAATGCATTTAACAGATGGCACTAAAGATTCAGTTGAGTAACTGGTGTATTCTATACATTGAAGAGATAATTGGACACTAAACTGCTGTTGCTTACACCTGCTACTTAAGTGAATCTTTGGCTGCAGGTAGTAATTGATGTCAGGTAGTGATAAGTACCTTATTTGGACCACATACAACTGGTTTGTAATACAGGTGTAGGTAATACAGATCAGTAATATTCTTATTCCTGTATCATACATCTCAACTGTACAGATATTTGCAGAATGTCCAGATTTATGCCCTATATGTTTGGTCTGTTTCTCCTGAAATTGTAGTTTTCTGGCAAATCACTGGCAAATAATTGAAGACTAAAGACAAAAGATAATGACAGAAATGTGAATGTCGGAGTTCATATCCTATATTAAATTCATGCTAATGCAAAACCTGTTATTTTTTTCAACTTTTTAAGTTTTTAAGACCAATAATTAAAAATTGTCTCACTTTTTTGCCCTTTGTCCCCCCATTTTTAACGGCTTTGTCCAGATTTCTTAATATTTTATTATCCTTTCATAGTGATGCTGCATGATGCACAGCATCCTGCAAACAAATTTACAGAGAAAATGTGACAATTATTATTGATTGTACAAAATATACCTGCTACTTAACTGACTGTGTGGCTGGATGGGTTAATGCATTGTTGATGAAGGCAGATCCTACTGGGTTTGAAATGGGGTATAGGCATCATTTTTACAAGTGTGTATGATACTTTTTCTTACATTCTCTGATACTACTGCCATTTGCCATTGCTTAACAAGGGTGTCCATCGCGCACCATCACACAATGATTATTTAAAGAAAAGAAATGGGGAAGATAGGAAAGTGGTGAAATTGAGAGCAAGCGGGGGGACAAAGTGAAAGGAAGGCAGGAATGTGCAGGAAGGGTGTATTAAAGAACCATAGCTATCTCTTTCTTCTAGAGTAACAAATGATCACATTTCAAGAATCTTAGCGGAATTTGGACTGTCACCTCCAGAGAGAGGGGTGCCAACAACATAATGTTGTTTTGAAGCCAATTGGGCCAAATTAAGTGTGTCAAGTAGACATGTGTAAAATGGCGAGCTATGTATGGGACAATATTTTTTTTTCTGGGACAGGTGCCTTTTTTTAAGGAGAGATGAATGTTGGAGAAGGGAGATAGGCATAACTGGGAC
Source organism: Protopterus annectens (assembly GCF_019279795.1). Taxonomy (NCBI): domain Eukaryota; kingdom Metazoa; phylum Chordata; order Ceratodontiformes; family Protopteridae; genus Protopterus; species Protopterus annectens. The sequence goes on from NC_056736.1 coordinate 126,409,828, forward strand.
AGGCAAGTTGGGAAGGTGAGGAAGCAAAGACAAGACATAAGAGACAAGAGACAGGGTTGGTGAAGGACAAAAGAGGGGGTGAACACCTTGGTCAGGGTGGAGGTGGGGGATTGAGGTTCCACAAACATCAGGCACGGTAACAGTGTGACTTCAGTCCTCATCCTTTGGAATGTCATCACTGTTTCATCATTGTACCACTGACTGCAGTGACCGATGTCTTCACCTACAGCTGCTTGCAGTAACAAGATGGAAAGCAGGCTTTCCATCTAGAGTAGGTGCAAGCCAACCATCTGGTGCACAAGCCTATGCTCCATACCTGGCAATGCAGCTCAGATGATGTATACACCCCCTCCACCTCTGCTACCAGAGGGGACCTCAGGTCTAGAAACTGGTGCAGATGTACCTGAGAGCTCAGGTATTGCAGGGTTGGGGGGGTGCTGCCAGGTGGCAGCCCAGATGGGCTGGGCCTCTGTGATATAGCCAGTGGAGTAAGTGTAGTTAGATCATGGGGAACTGGCCTATCATTCTGTGCTGTAATAATAACATAAATGTAAACTAAAATACAATAATGAAATAAAACATAAACCAAAACAAATGGAAATAATAAAGTTTAAAAAAATATTATGAAATATTGTTAAAGTAATTACAAACACAATGTTAATTAATAATAAATTAATAAATATGTAAAAACAAGGTAATATAAAATTAGACATAAAAAATACAATAAGAACATAAACCATAAAAAACATATGAAGAGAAGGGGTGGCATGAGAGAAAAAAGGTGAACATTAGTAACTTAACAGTTAATATACAAAGCTGGATACAATAAATTTTTACTCTATTCTGTGACATTTAACTTTTAACACTACCAACTGTTATGAAATGTTATTACTATTTTGAATAATAGCCTGTTTCTAACAAATACATACTACAGTACAGAGCAGATTGCATTCAGCAATCATTCATGGGTGCATATATTGCACATATGCATGTTCCATGTACATTGATTACATTTTACAGCAGGCCAGTCAAGCCGCAGGTATAGAGGTCTAAACATCAAATGCTATAATGAGGGAAAACACAACAGTATTGTATATTTAATGATTAAAACCTAAAACAGCATTGTAAACAAGCATGTTTTATATTTGGGATGTGTGGTATTTGAACCCACAACCAGTGAATACTGTAGTACTGTACTTTTCTTTTGGAGTACAGCATAATGCATGCACACTTTTCTTTTACACTTTATAGATTCATGCTTACAGTTATCTGTGAATGTGCAACTGCTGCTTTGTGATACGTACCATAGCTTTCAACATCTTAGAGATTGGTATCTGGACAGATGATAACATAATGGGGGTACAATGATCCAAAATTAGGGATAGATTTTAAATATTGCATAGGATTTGTGTTAACATACATTTTGACACTCATTATTTACTGACTTTAATCTCATTTATTTGCTTGAAAACCACAAACGTTATGAGAGGCAAACCAAAACAGTGAGTCAGAACTGTGGATATTCAGCAAAATTATGGCCAGTTGGGAGCAATGCTACTGATTAATAAATGCATACTTGCTTTTAAAGTTGAAATATGCATGCCCAATCTTATACAACTGTATGAAATAACAACAACAATATCTGTTTCCCGCCTTTCCTGGGACTAGTCTAGTCCAGATACAGATTTGCTCTATCCAGGACTGTTTGTAAGCTTCTGAGCCTCCCAAGTCTTTCTGTGTTGGAGGGAAGCCTTCTAGCTTATCAGTGGGAAATTTAGCACTAGGTAGCCTATCTACCACAAGAGGAGTGGTTTCTGGCCCAGAAATTGTAGTTTATTGGCTATTTGGGCAATTTTTCCATCCCTTTCAGCTTTCTGGTTTAAAAGCCCGCATTTGCACGAGTTTGCACTTGTTTAAGCTTTGCACTGTGGCGCTAAGTTGAGGCAAACTATTACAAGTGCCAAAAAGTCTGCTCTTCAGTTTTTCCCTTAGATCTTGCTAGTTCTTTCTCTCTTGCACTTCAAGTAACCTAATCTCTTTGTACTTCAACAGGTTTTGTAGCAATTATTGTATCACACATAAGTGCCATCAGCACTAGTCGTTCTTCATGGAAATAGCTCAAGTACTTAATAGTTATGACCATAGCCATGGTGGTAAAGTGGTAGCATTGTTGCCATACAGCAAGATGTTCTCCTGTTCAATTCTCAGCTGGAGTGCCTTCTGTGTGGAGTCTGTATGTCCTCCCCGTGGTTGAGTGGCAATCGAAAGACATGCGTGAATGGGCGTGCCTTCGCTGAAGGTTGGGCATCAGGCTGGCAACTCGGCACCATAAAAATCTACTGCCAATCATTAGTGGACCAGAGTTCTGCTGTGGCGACCCCTAACCAGAAAAAGCCGAAAAGACAAACAACAACTTAATAGTTATGACCATCCCTCCTGGCATGATTAAAGGACAGTTCTCTGTGCTTTCTCCTATTAACTTGGTGCACTTGGACATTCTGAGGCAGTGCAGCAATTGCCTCATGTACAGAGACAACCCTCTCCTCTTACCTCCCAACACTCAGACTTGTGAGAGATGCATTTATATCACCAAATTGGAAGCTATGCACTCTCCAGCCAAGACCGGACTAGCTGGTCAAGAGGAGAAGGTCAACACCTGCGCCATACCACATGGAACACATAGCCCTCAAGAACACCCACTATTACAGCTCTCACATAAAAACACAAACTACACACCCACTTTCACGCAGGCTCTCAATAGAAATTTAGCCAAAGAGCAGAGACCTCCAAGACAGAAGCACACTCGACCACAACACAGCACAAACCACAGGACACATAGATCACCTCCACAGTGTGGCTCTCAACCCAAGCCCCTAAGGCTAAACACCTTGCCCAATACACTAATCATAAGTGACTCAATAGTGAGGCACACAGATATCCCACTCACTAGGCTGAATAAGGAGAAGGTAACAGTCAGCTGTCTATCAGGTGCCAGAATTTGACACATACACATCATATATGCACTCAGGTAACTCCACAAAAAAGTACAAGTATGACTCTGTCATTGCCCATGTGGATGTGAATGCTCTGAGATGCACCTCACTGGACTACATGAAAAGAGACATGGTGGAGCTCTCAGATTATGTGGCCCAGGCAAGTATTACACTAGCCTGAGCAGTATCCTACCATCACCTGAATGATACCACAGTACAAACAAAAAATTATTGGCTTCAACAATTGGCTAAGTTTCTGGTGTCATTCTAAGGGGATCCAGTCTCGGTCTGCTTGGGATGACATGACTGACAGTCCTTGATGCTTTGCCAGAGATGGCCTGCATCTTTAACTTCTGGGTTTCCGGGTACTGGCTAAGGCTGTAGCTACCCCTATAGTGCATTTTTATTCAGTGTTCCGAAGACCAAATTACCACTATAACAGCTATAAATAAATGCAATCTGAGGGACATACTGCTCAACACTAGAAGTCTAAATCTCTATATGCACTCACTTGAAGCACTCCTCAAAATGGAGAACATTGACATTTGTGCTGTAACAGAGACCTGGTTTAAAGTGGCAGAAAGCACCCTTGCGCTACCAGGCTATAACTCACTCCACACCTTTTTTTCCTGAAACATGGACTGAAGCTCCAAAGGCGCTGGTGTCTCCATATTCATAAAGCATATGCACACCTCCAGATTAATAGCCCAGCATAATGCATCTGAGATACTTCAGGTACAACTAACATTGGGTAAGATGGCAATCCAGGTCAGAGCCTGCTATAGGTCCCCAACCATGTCCCTAGACTGTCACTCCACATTACTAAGCACCCTGGAATCTATCAAGGTCAAACCCAAAACCCTGTTGCTAGGAGACTTCAACTACCCCTCCATCAACTGGGAAAACTACTCAAGCACCAATACACTGGCCCAATGTTTCCTGGAATTCATTAATTCCAATGACCTGGACCAGCTCATTCTGACCCCCACTAGAGGTAGCAACATCCTTGACCTGGTTAATACTAACATGGACGACCATTGCTCTACACCAATAGTCAATCCCTCCCTGGTCAGATCTGACCATAAACTAATCACCATGGAAATCCACATCTCACCCACACCCCCTGCAAAGGTAACACCTTGAAAAACTTCTCCAAAGTTGACTTTGGACTCCTAAAAACAGAGGAGGCTAACTTCACGGCACCCATGCCAATGGAAAATAGCTGCATGACTGCTGAATCATACACCAATGCACTGTACTAACATGTACACAAATGCATGGAACTAGTCATACCCAAGAGAACCAAGACACTCTCCTCCAACATAAGAAAGCAAATCTGGTGGTCCCCTGCCATTAATAAACTCTACAACAGAAGGAAGAGACTGTTGCAGAAAAAGGTGAAATCCAAAGACTGGAGAATCTCCCTTATTAGCCTCAACTAAAAGTTGAGATTCCTCATCAAATTCTCTAAAGCCAACTATGAAGGCAGAATTGCGGCAGACACTAAAAACAATCACAAAGCCTTCTATAGCTATACCAAGAATCTCCCCAGCAATACCCAGATTTGGTCTGAGATACTGCACAATGGTACCTCCTATACTCAGCCAACAGATATTGCCAACATGCTGGCTGACAGATTCAGTGCCAACTTTGCCCCTCTCCCCCTCCCTAAAGGACTAATCACAATACCAGAAGAATGCCAGGCAATCAGAATTACTGCAACACAGGTTAAATCTGCATTGTCCAAGGCCAAGAATACAGCTTCCATGAGACCTGATAATACCCTGGCTGTGTTCTACATGAGCTACAATGTGAACTGGCACCACATTTGCGTGCCCTGTTCAGTCACAGCCTCATCTCTGGCTTTGTCTCTACTGAATGGCACACTGCTACAGTCATCGGTCTCCATAAATGGGGAGTGACTACAGACCATGCGAATTATCATCCCATTAGCCTAACAAGTTTGATATGTAAAGCTATGGAGCACAGAATCATGGACCTGAATAACAAAGATATAGGAAATCTCCAAAATCTAGACCCAATGCAATTTGGCTTTGTGAAAGGGAAACCATGCTTACTCAACCTGGTTGACTTCTTTGAGTCAGTCATTAGGGCTGTGCATAAAGGTAAGGCAGTGCATACAACCAACCTCGATCTGGCCAAGGACTTTGATGCCATTCCTCACTCAGGAATTATTGATAAACTCACCAAACTAGGCATCAACGCCTATATCACTAGGTGGGTTGAAAAATTGGCTCACAGATAGAACATACAGTGTAAAAGTAGCAGACTCCAAGTCAGCCTGCTGACCAGTCATGAGTGGAATCCCACAGGCATCAGTCTTGGGTCATTTCCTGTTCAGCATCTTCTTCTCAGAAGTCCAGGCAAACACAAAGAGACTCTGGCTGACCAAATTTGCAAATGACTGCAAGCTGGGAGCCATTATTATCTCCCCAAGTGACGCAGACATCCCACAGAAAGGCCTCACTGAGACCAATGTCTGGTGTCGAAACCATGGCGTTAAGCTTAATGCTAAAAAATGCATCAGCATCCCCTTTTGTAAAAACTAACTTCCTACTAATTACCACATCGATGGGAGCCCACTGAACACTGAAGGTGTTATAAGAGATATGGGTATGCAGGTTGACAGCAACATCTCCTTCGAACACCACATTGCCACTGTGGTCAGAAAGTCCTTCTATGTAGCACATCTCATTACCAAGGGTTTTTCATTCAGGAAAAAAGAGGTCATCATCTCTGTCTACTCTTCCCTCATTAGACCAATCATCGAGTATAATGCCCCATTTGGCATGTACGTCACTAGAAACATGCAACAGCTGAAGAGGCCAAAGAAGTACCTCACAAAGAGGATCATAGGCATTTAACAAATGTCCTGCATAGACAGACTCAAAAGACTCTAGCTATTCTCTGTCTAATATCACCTACTTAGAGGTGATCTCTGCTTGACTTACAACACCAAGTCTGACACAGCTCTGTTAGAAATGCTACATCTAATGAAATCCCAATCTCTCCGCACTACATGCTCCAAAGATCATAAACCTCATTACCACAATCAACAGAACATGCTGGAAGGACAGGTTCCTCAGCCAGAGACTTCCATGCTCTGGAATAGACTTTCCATACATGTTAAGCAGAGCACCTCGCTGACCATCTTCAAGAGAAATCTTGATAAGTGGATGGGTAATAGAAAGTTCATCCCAGGGATCACTCCAGTGGCTCTACTTGATAGAGGCACTGGGAGCTAACATTGGGTGGCATGATGCCAGGGCACTTCTATGGGTTAGGCTTGTAAAGGCTCCAGGGCCGTTAGCCTGGTACATACCTGTGAACCTATGAACTAATCTGTCTTGAACTGTTAAGGCTACCAAACAGTACTATATATAATTATGCTTATGTAACACATGCTTCTCTCATCTGTGTCAATTGTGAGGCGTGGGACCTTACATTTGAAGCCTTCTTTTCCGCAGCTATGGAAAAAGAAAAAAAGAAAAAAAATGCCATCATGAATACCAGTTTTGGTTATATTCAGCTTAAATATTCACAATTACTCAATGGAAGTTATCCATACACATCTGTAGGATGTTCCCTGCCTGGCATTCCCTGATCCAACAATCAAGGGTATCCTGTTTCCTCCATAGCAAGTCATCAAAGAGTCAACAACATTGTTCCCCAAGGAGTGGGATACCTGTTGCACTGGACAAAGCCCTAGCCACTCTATTGCAGGCCTCAGATTTGTACTGAGAGCTTGTATTTTTACCCTGCAAGAGGTGAGGGCCATGCTCCTTAACCTGGAGCCTAATGGAGTTCTTGGACTCCTGAACACTACAGCACTGTGCTCTGAAGAACACACCCTCTCCAGTTACAGCAGCCATGCCTACACAAGATCAAGCTCACTGTCTAATGTGCATTTCCCACCAATTCTACTTTAAATATCATGCTTTCCCACCAATTCCATGTATTGCACTTATGCACTTTCTGCATATTGATATATCTGAAAAAGCTGCGTTTTGCTTTCCATCGCACAAATACGGTAAGGCAAATGCATTAGTTTGCTTGATGGTAAGTGGAGCACAGCTTTTTCAAATGTATCATAAATTACACAGTCCCTGGGATTCATGAAGCTCGGCGCAAGGCCAGCGTTAGGCTTGTGCCGACCATGTGGCGTGAAGATGGTGCAGTAGTGCCAAATGCATGTTAATGAAGGTGCGCTGCTGCCACAGCCACGTGCATAGGAAACGAGCGAGAGTGCATAGGACATGTCGAAGTGCCGCACGGAGGTGTGGAAATGTCAGCTGTCAACGTGCAACCTAAAATTCTTGCATATAACAATTTGCATGCAATAGCAATCACATCTGTCAGTGTCCGTGGATACTGAAACGTATGCAAAGCATGCAAGACAGTTCCTGCAAGCACAAAATGAAGAAGCAAACACAAATGCATGGTAGGGAATAACGGGTCCCCATCCCTCGAACAAATGACACTGAAAACCATGTGCCTGTAGTCCAACACAGTGTAGATAGTTATACCAAGTGGAAGTGAAACATATCATGTTAGCGCGCCGCCAATAGCTACGTCCAGCCCAATGGTCAGGGTCACCAACTGTCCCACATTGGGAGGGAGAGTACACAGCTGGGCAGATGTGTGCATAACAAAACCACGATAAATGTAAATATCTAGCGACTGTATGACAGAATTATATCCCACAACTCATGTAATAGTCACATACAATAGGTATGTCCGTAATTAACATACCATATGTGACAAGAAATAGAATAAGCAAGAAAAAGAAACAGAAGGAGCATATAAACTGCTATAACAATAAGGCAACATGTAGGCTTAAAGGAACAGTATTATCCATAGCGTTGACTGTGGGTATGTGTTGTCCAGTACAATCGGATATGTGTCCGGAATATATCCTATCCTGGACATAGGAAAAGGTGGCACCCTACCAATGATCAGAGCAGTCGACCAAAATCCGCACATATGCGGTCCAAGTCGTAATTGTCAGGATGTGTCACAGTTGAACGGGTAATACCCGGGTGTACCAACCATGTCATGAAAGTTAAGTATGGGCGTCTACCTATGTGCGTGATGTATAGCATGTGGAAGGTGAAACATGCCAGGGTAGTCCACACAACCATACAGGTAACTGACATATGTAGTGTGTGCAATGTGTTACCTTGACCGTGTCATGGGCCATCAACTAAAGCAGTGATGGATGGAGTGTCAGGAATATGTGTGTGGGGGGATGGGTAATGGAATAATCCTCAAAGGTGAGACTGTGTCGTATGCAGAATAGGTGAACTGGAGGTGTATGAGGGAGCAGCGGGTGAATCAGAAAGAAACACAAAGAACATGTATACACATCTGCAATATAACCTGACAGGCCATACTGTAGAACACAATCCCACAAACATATGAATATTAAAATGTGTGATACAAATGTACAGAAATGTCACCGGCACATACCCACAGATTGGTCCTGATAGAACCGGCCCATTCAAATGCAACACACCTGGATGCATAATGGAATACCCATCATCCCCTCCACAGCACACAACCCACCCCCATACCTGAATGTCCACCAAATCCAGCCATAATTGGCCTACTAGCTTGGTGCAGCCACATCCACACATAGTGACCACTACTCATATGTAGTAGGCAGTGTCAGCCTAGGCAGTTTCAGGATTGCAAACTGTGTATCCCTTGCATGTAAAACCCCCAACACATTTTCGTAAAGCCAAAAGAATGGTCAGTATTGGTCTTGTTAAATTTTTGGATATCCCTCATGGGATAAGTAACTTGTGTAAACATCAGAATGGGTATCAAGACATGATGTCCAGTCCTGTAGACATCTGGGCACAAGTTTGAATGTGCAGTAATGGTGCACGAGACTGTCCAGCCCTAGACAGTCATGCAGAACCTACTACCCAGGATCAAACACCTGCCCGTGACACACGTCCCCCACATGAATAATCGAGATAATATATTGTACACATTCACATAGTGGCACTTGGAAATAGGGTGATGAAGGCACTGATGTAAACATGATACCCCCTGATCCACTGTGTGAGGGACAGTCACAGTGTGGGTAGGTGTGTCCTGACCAACAAATGTCCTGTGATTGTAGGAAATAACTATGTACCATACTGCATGTAACAGTTGCCTAAAGCAGTCATGTCAGGATAGAAAATACGTAATTCGTACAAGAAACAGACAAACAACTAAAGTGCTAAAGGTATAGGCTCTCAGCTAGGAAAATAATGAATGTTCTAAACCTGCACTGACCATGGGTATGTGTTGGCCTAAACAATCTGGTGCCCCCAGAATATATCCCAACCTGTACATGTGAGAATGTGACAACCCTACCAATGGTCAGAGCATTTGCACAATAACTGGCCAGCCTCTTCATCACTCACAAAGCCAGTGACCTTTTGAGGAAAGGTGTTGAATGAGTGACTAATTACAACAATTAAGAGTAATAGACACATTTAACTGCAGAAAATAAGTAGTAATATGAATCTGTCAACACGTTCCAAGTTAATAGTACTAATATGGTAGAAGTGTCCGTGATTGTCCTTGATTTGTCATAGCCTTGTCCCTGTCACTGTAGAAACTAGTCCCCGAGTATCACAGAGGTCCGTACACATATGTACACCAACCAACTGTCACATTTGTTGACAGGACTATTGCATACCTGCACTGAATTTATAACTGATGTCCCGAATAATATTAATTGTATATATAAATGAATGAAATAGTCAACTATGAAGGGAAACATGTGGGAACCCCCCCCTCCACCCTGTATTATGTAGTGGAACCACTCCCCGCCCTATATTATGTAATGCCGACCTAATAATGTGGTCAGAGGTGCCCAAACACCTGCGTCTGTAAACAAATGTCGAATGTTATCTGGACTAACTCTGTCAATGTGCTATGTCTGATATTTGAACAGGTACAGGGCAGTTCTAGTCACCAGTCGAACAAGCCTAAACCGGGACCAGCACATGAACACCCTGACAATCAAACACACGTATGTGCGAGGACTATAAGCGTAGGAGTTCTGAATATCCTTGGAGTAAGTACACATACAGCACGGGTCCAGAGCAGTAGGAAATAGGGAATGTCGGAAGTGTAGTACTGTGGTTTTCCCAGCAGGAGAATGGATGCCTGCTGTGTAAGTGAAGCAGTGAGGCATATGTCAGAGTAGCTATGATCCATGGGTATACATATAAATGAGGCAGAACAACAATAGTGTAGTGGTTAGAGCATCCACCTAACGTAAAGGCATTCCCGGTTTAAGTACGACTATAGCACATATTAATTTATTGTGTAATGAATGCCTCCGTGCTGTGAAGCCAACATTGATACATGTAAAGGTGACCGCATGTCTCACATGGGGCCGTTAACCGGATTGCATCAATCAAAGTGGTACTTTCATAAGGAATAAGGAACATGTAATCACAAAGAAGTGGCAGTAAACATATGTAACTCACAATAAATAGATGCAAATGCACCTGCGCAGGTGTAAGCAGCTTGTAGCATAGCAAATGTATCTTGTCTTGTACAGCTGTAACTTTTAGATAGATAGATAGATAGATAGATAGATAGATAGATAGATAGATAGATAGATAGATAGATAGATAGATGTGTGTATAGATAAATATCCACAGACATAAAAAAAATATGCAATTATATATATATATATATATATAGATATATATATATACACACACAGACACATATATATATATATATATATATATATATATATATATATATATATATATATATATATATATATATATATATATATATATATATATATATATATATAAGAATGAAAGCCGAAAGGAAACATAAGGGTTGTGAAGCGAATCTAGAGCAAGTAAGGTATTATAAAGTGCTCGCAGTGTATGTCAGATAAAGCTGCACAAGAGTGAGTAGAGCACCGCTATGCACACCAGAGGCAGGGTTATACATGTGGCCATAACATCGTTGACATACTATGTCAAAATTACACACAGACAGAATCTAGTTCATGTTGTGACCACCTACACTTGTAACCCGCAAATCGTTCGTAATCCATAACACCAGGAAAGGCACGTATGTGCAAATATGAATGGAGGGAGACCCTGTGAATACAAGAGGTGGTACAAAATGTGTGTAGGGCCCCAATGCTCTGGAGAGGGAAATGTGTAAAGGTGTGTCATGGCTGCGATATCAGGTGGATAATGGCTGGGCTGTTATGCGTGGAAACTCAACACGGGTGTGCTGGAGAAACTATGGATATGTGATTATGGACACAGGAGTGCTAGGGTATGTTGTGCCGGTTGCAATGGAGCGGCCCGTGAAGGTCAGCTAGTACGCAGGTGCGATTCCCAGATAGAGCATCATCTGCATGGAGACATGCATGAATGGGCGTACCGTCGTCGGAGGTTGTGTGTCAGGGCTGGCAGCCCGGAACGTAAAACCTATCTGCCAACTATGAGCGGAACGGAGTTCTGCTGTGACAACCCCAAACTGGGAAAAGCAGAAAGGCACAACTACACGCAGACATCAATATGTTGACGTACAATCTCTGTAACACAAGCACTCATTCTATTAACGTTAATAATATGAATGTGCACAGAAACAAACACAGTAGCAGGAATAATAGGCTGCGCATACGAGTAATAGGTCAAATGACACTTTATCACATGACACCTATCAGTGGTACCCCAGACATGAAAAATGTGCGACATCTGTCCACTGTATAACATGCAGTATACTGATCACAAGTTCACCGAAGTGAAGTGTCGGTGTCATAATGACTAAGGCAATAGTATGCTGTTGAAGCAGAGATGAAACCCAATACGCATGTGTAAGTGTCTATGTCTGGGAAATGTATTGGTTAATGGACACACAGATGTATATATAGATAAAAATATATATACATGTAGATATATATATTGATATACATATATATATATATATATATATATATATATATATATACACACACAAAGATATATACATATATATATATATATATATATATATATATATATATATATATATATATATATATAAATATATGCACATACAACAGGTATTGATATATACACATACACACAAAACAAATATATATGTCATTGTAGATATACACATGTACATAACTAGGTTACTGTACAGCAATTAGGGGTAACATATGTTCAGACCGGGCATATGTTACTGGGAGGTCCAATAAATAAACATTTTTCCTTCCACACTGCCCAGCTAGGCCGGTCAGACATACAGACACACATTAAAGGTAAATACACCGCTGCATTCCAAACCACCACCAGAAAAGTACCAGTGGGAGAGATCTGCAAGGTCTACACTTTAAACATGGATAACGGGGTCCCTTGTGGGACACCAAAAATTCACTATACATGCAACCTGTAGTCATTGACGCAAGCAAGATGCAGCTGTACATGGAACAGTAGGTTGTGTAAGTGTAATAACACATGGGTTGACAAAACGTACAACATGTGTCCCGAGACAGGGAGACTGGGCAATGTGTAGGGGTGTGCTCATACCCCAGCTGCTCTCACAGTAAGTAGTTCTCATGAGTGCTGTAGAGGGGTGCCAGGTAGGTGAACCATGGGTATGCAATAATGGGCTTAAGTCTGCAGGTGCTAGTTGGCAGAGATGTAGTAGGCCCGCCCAGTGGAAGTCATTAATATTCCTGTGTGGGCATAGCAGATGCCTATACCTCCCAAACCTGAAGAGCACATCTACCAGATAGTCTGTAAACCATCAGGGGAATACATAGGGACCAAATCAGTGCCGTGTACCCGATTAGCATGGACGTCCATAGTTATGAATCAGAATGTAACAAAGTCCAACTAAACACTTCCAGAACTAGTGATATTAGGTGGACAGGTGGCGGAATACAGGTAATGACAGATGACAACATGTATGAGTCATAAACAGCATGTACCTCGACAAATGTGAATGAATACATATGCTCTGTGACTGTCAATGTGTCTGGTTAATAGAACCAATCATCTAAATGTGTCCCACAGGGTGTTATGCAGTGTTCCTGATACAGTGTTCATTCTCCCCCATTGGTATGTGAGGTGTGCTAGTGACGGAAAGTGCATAATTTGCTGACCACCTTAGGTAGATGATAGCATAATAGATGAGGTTTACCACCCGTGCGTCTTTGAGGGACACACCCGTCTGGGCAGTTGTGTCCTGCAAAATGAATGTTATGGCACATGGCTTGTGAGTTCGGGAAAGGAGGCCATATACTGTGTGTAGTGGTGTCAGAAATTAATTTGTTGTATCAGAAACAGCTACATGTAATAGGAAACAGTATTTACAATTATAATGCTACAAGAATAACCTTAACGTATACAAACCGTTGAAGTAGTCAGTTTACTACTGGCTGTGGGTATGTGTTGCCTTGACACATATGATAGCTCTACATATAGGATCTATAGGGCTGCCACCATTCTGAATGGCCAAAGTGGGACCTGCTCTGTAGAAATGTCAGACGTTCCAGGGCAGAACATACCAACAGCCATGCATAGTACAGAAATATGCATATCAGCACAAATCAAAGCTTAGTCTAGCAGCAGTAAAGTTGCTTATGCTACTACATATAACATATCGACGTGTCAGGTATACAAGACCTGTAACAAGCAACCACTATAGACACATAGAATATGAGAATGTCCCCTAATCAGGACAGTAGCAATGGCTAGAGTATTGTCACATGACATATGCCTAATGAGGGACTGTCCCATGCAAAGTGGGAAAGGTGTTACTCCTACAGTCTCCCGTCGTGCAATCTGAAAGGTGGAAAACGTACAGTAGGTATGTGGTAGCATGACTCGGCAGACAGCTGCATTAACAAAATAACATTCACATGTCAGCATTGCAGAGTATCGGTTCCCAGGTATCAGGCAGATGGGAGCAGATCGTATGAGGAACACGCATATAATACGATTACGTCACTGGACAGGCCACCGAGTCCATACATTTGAATGCCTGCCATTGCCAAATGGGTTGACATTCCCGATACTGTAGTCATGTAGTCCGATGTAATATGCATCACAAGGGATCGCACACACCCAGCGTGAGTGACAAATGTAAGTACAAATGTTAGTGAGCGAGCGGCTGTAAGCGTGTTTGTCTACCAGTATGCCAGTAGTGCACTGTCAACGAAATGTGGAGTCTAAACGGGTATAAGGTGCTGTAACCAGAGGTCAGCAGTGCTTAATACTGTGCAAACCCACGCACAACTGCTCCCACCTGCTGGAATGTGCTTTACCCAGTCTATATCCAAAGGCATCGGTCTGTCCGCAAACAAAGAACCGTCCTAGTCACGTGCTGGTAGCAGTACCCTGTGCACATAGCTCATGTGAATTAACAATAGACCATGGCATATGTACAGACAATAGACCACACAAACACCATACAGCACAGTCATCCAACAGTATAGCAATGTACTGGCAGATATGTCCGGACCACTGGTGTATGCATGCCTGGCAGTCCTGTGTTTCAGTGTGTGAGCATGCCCAGTATGACTGTTACGCATGTTGTCGACCGATATTGCCATCATACCGTCATGTGTGTAAGCATGCCGAGTATGGTCAGCTGTATCACATGTGTCATATGTCCAGATAGTCAGTACAGTGTTGCCGACCCCTCCGTTCTACACAGACAGGTGTCATGCTGTCTCTGCAGGATAGCTAATGGTCATGTGGCATTGACAGATGCTACATGTCTGCATAGCGTGGGGGGACATCCAACCGCATCCACAGTCCTACACAGCACCGTGGGTGGCGCACATGACTCTCACATGTGTAGGTTGGATGGGGGCACAGATGACAGTTGTACACATCTGCCACTACTGCACTGGTATGCCAGGTACTCCATGTCAGTGTGTGGACCTACCTAAATTGCTGGTTGGAGGGATGCCAGTGTACATCAGATCCCAGCTTTAAATACCAGCATAGTGGTGTTGGATGTCCTAGCTTTCACAACCTACATCAAACTGCCTGGCTTGCTGTAGTCTGTTTGTGTCTTTGGGGGTTGGGGTAATTCATTGGACATATCCTTAGGCCATTGTGTATCATTTGCCTGTATTGGTCCACACCTGTCCAGCTGCATGGAATGTGTGTGGGCTGTGTGGACACACATGATGTTCAGCCCATAATCTGCAGTGGGTTGGGACACCCTATGTACTACTGGCTACCATTGTGACCCCCGTATGTGCTACAGATGTCATGGTGCCACTATGGACATGTACTGTCTGCTGCCCTAACATTCGGCCACCAAAGTCTCCTGTATGTGCACATACATACCATAGCAATGGCTAAATGCACATTCTAATACAACTGCCAATTGTTAGGTCGATAGATGTACCCTGGGGGTGTTCTGGACCTGAGGACAGTGCTGGAGGGCTGCCTATGTTGGATGCACACAGTGCACCTCCTATACATGGCCAAGCACAGGTAGTGTCATGTTTGCCATCCATTGTACTGTGTGAGAGTCAGAGAGGGGAAATCCGTGAGTACCTACTATGTCACTGCATATGCCTTGTGTTGCCTCTTTGCCAAGGGCAGGTCATACTGTGCACGTTTCGCCGACTGGGCCCTGCTCAGGTAGTTCCTTCGCCAAGTCACACTGTGCCTGTACAGGCCTTGGCAGTGGTGTTGGGCTGTGTGGCCCTGCCCCATGCTGTTCCTGCTGCAACTGTTACTGTAGGATCAGATTGTGCAGCATAGCAAATACCATAACAAAT
The DNA here is from genome assembly GCF_019279795.1 of Protopterus annectens. Classification (NCBI taxonomy): domain Eukaryota; kingdom Metazoa; phylum Chordata; order Ceratodontiformes; family Protopteridae; genus Protopterus; species Protopterus annectens. The sequence continues at coordinate 126,425,620 of NC_056736.1, forward strand.
TGTGTGCATGTAGCTAGTGAATACTGCAAGGCTCTACTGGATGTGTCCGGATACCAGAACCATGACCTGAGCATCCCAAACACATGCTCAATTATATGTCTTGCCTGTGCATCCGCCTCATTATGGTGTGAGTGTTCAGGTGTGTGCGCATTGCTGATGGGTGTCATCAGCCACGACTCCAGTGGTTACCCAGCATCCCCCACTAGGAGACTGTAGGGGATGTCCATATTGACAAAGGTGTGGTACAGCTGTGTCAGAAGCCATATATCAGAATCATCATAGCTTCCAGGGCAGACAGCACACACATTCAATCTAATTCCCTGGCCATTGCATATGGCCTAGCTGTTGGAGGGTACGCCCCTGCAGTGAATGTAGACCCTACACTGCTCACCGGGTGGTGCTTTGATGTGTACGTGTGTGCAGGCTATAGCACCCAGTACCCCAGGGTAATCAGCCATGTGGTTGAAGAGATGCATATTGCTGGTCTACTAACCACGTGTGTTGAGGACATGTACATTCTCACTAGCATGTGTTGACATGGCGTCTGTGAACTGGTGCAATGCTTGGGATGCAGATGCCTGTGAGATCCCCATGATATCCCCAGTTGTGCTGTGTGAGGTACCTGTGGCTAGTATACCTAGGCCAACACATACCATGGTATCCACTGTAATGGGTTTTCCTCGGCCTGTTTGATGTGTCAGGTGTGGCAGGCACAGGTCAACAAGCTGCTGTAGGAGGTCTCTGTCCACCCCATAGTGCTCCACCTTCCCCAGCTCATGTAGCCCCTGGTAAGTCACAATGGGTCTATAAAGTCTTATGTCACCCCAGTAAGGGTTGTTCGGCAGCATACACATCCTCACTGCCCTCAGCCTCCTGCACATGTTGGTCTATGTTGCCTGCTGCAGCCCTTCTCATTTGGTTGGACTGTGTTGTGAAATGTCCCCGCACGTATACACTGGTGGTGTAGAGTGTGGAAGAAACCTGTGTATATGTTGCTTGCTCACATTACCGTACTGCTCAGGTGCCATCTGGCCATGTCATCTGCTGATTGTGCTGATCATCACCTGTTTGTGCAGCCTGTACACCCTGACTACCCCACTATTGCTTTTGTCCCGCCCAATGTCACCAGGCAGGTATAGACACACCCCTAGCTTAGGCATGTTAAGGCAGGAGCACTCCCAAGGCACAGTTCTGCAATGTACGGACAGTATGCCTGACCCCCCCTCCCATGCTGTCAACTATATTCGAGCCCTGCACCCAGCTAACTATACACATACACTCCAAAGATCTGCATCACACCCTGGGGATGAATGGGATACACTATTGTCAACCTCATCTGCACAGTATAGTCTTCTAATGAATAGTTATATGACCCATACCAAACCTCCAAATTAATAACCACTGCTTAGTGTCACTCAGATCCATGCACAACTGGTAACAGGTGCCTTACTATCACCATATTCAATGTCCCATGGTCTTCCCAGCAACAAAATAACCGGTGTCTACACGACTACAACCTGGGACCCTGCATGCAGCAGACGATGTGCATTACCACTACACCATGGCAGATATACATACATCCGAGGTTATCACATACAGATCATCCAGCACAAACATTCAATAGTGCTGATGTCCCCAGACATATATATTTATATCTATGTCTATCTCTCTATATCTACATATATCATATATATTATATGTATACATATATACATATATATATATATATATATATATATATATATATATATATATATATATATATATATATATACATACATACACACATATACATATACACACATATGTAGATATTGCATTTATATCACAACAACGGACCACATGACAGCAAAGCATTAGACAGAAATGAAAAGGAAACTACATGTGCCACCTGCATCATGTAGTGTTGTTACTATCAGGCATGTGTGTTTTGTTGCGTCACACAGGTCAGACTGTATTAAGGGTAACAGTAGGGCTGCTGACATTTACTCACCAGACCTATTGGCGAATGTATGTGTTGACAACCCAGTGTCTTGGCAGAACATGCTGGCTGTGGACACTATATAGGTCAGCAACAAAACACACTGAACACATCCAATAGCTAGCCACCCACAGATACCAACACATAGGGTATAACTGCCAAACACACACACCTGCCATGCCTTGGAATCGAGCACCTACCTATCTATTCTACCACACTACAGCATTACGCAGTATCAGAATGTGCTACAGAGTTTCAGCATCACAGCACTCCCAGAGGCATACTTCTGGGTGGGAAACATCATCAGCAAAGGCAAAGATGCAAATAGGGAATGTATGGAGAGTGAGCAGTCTAAAAGCATTACTCTGTCCCCAGGCAGCTGGAAATGCACAGACACACACACTTGGCAGGGCTGGGAGTCAAGCATACACCTAACTACCTTATCACACTATAGCATTACGCAGTTACAGAATGCGCTACCGAGATTACTGGAACACAGCACTCCCAGAGGCATACTTCTAGGTGGATGACATCATCAGCAAAGGCAAAGACGCCGATAGGGAATGTATGGAGAGTGAGCAGTCTAAAACCATTACTCTGTCCCCAGGCAGCTGGAAACACACAGACGCACACACACTTGGCAAGGGAGTCGAACATACACCTAACTACCTTATCACACTACAGCATTTCACAGTTACAGAACGCACTACCGAGATTACTGGAACACAGCACTCCCAGAGGCATACTTCTAGGTGGATGACATCATCAGCAAAGGCAAAGATGCCATTAGGGAATGTATGGAGAGTGAGCAGTCTAAAAGCATTACTCTGTCCCCAGGCAGCTGGAAACACACAGACACACACGCACTTGGCAGGGCTGGGAGTCGAACATACACCTAACTACCTTATCACACTACAGCATTTCGCAGTTACAGAACGCGCTACCAAGATTACTTGAACACAGCACTCCCAGAGGCATACTTCTAGGTGGATGACATCATCAGCAAAGGCAAAGACGCCATTAGGGAATGTATGGAAAGTGAGCAGTCTAAAAGCATATTACTGTCCCAAGGTAGACGGAGACAAACACACGGCAGTGGTGTGAGCGGGACAACTGCCTATCTACGGAGCACTATTATAACACTACATAGATACGAGATGCACCACAGACAGTACACCCTTCAAGACAGTCAACAAATGTGTTCAATGTAGGAATCCAACCTGACGTGGGGTATGGACATCTGTTGCCTGGATGACCACTATCACTATACAGGATTTCAATGGTCATGCCCATACACAGAGACACATAACTGACACAAGGTGTCACTGGGCATGCTCACACACTTAGTAGCACACGTCTGTTTGGAATGTACTGTGTGTCCATCTACACAACTACATGGGGGCATGTTCACACACTTAGTAGTAGCAAAGGGCTGTCTTGTATGCACACAGATTCTAAACACAGAAGGGCACAGTGTGTCAATAGTGAACATTGTTAGCACGAACACTGCACTACATATATCTGACACAGGTCGTCAGTGCTAAATGTGTAGCGTTCATAATCACAGCTGACAATCCAGATCCAACAATGGGGAATACGGACATCTCTGCAGTGAGGAACACCTGGCATATGGCACAGTTGTGCACAATAGCACTACCACTGTATACCTCAGATACAGACATGTGGGCCATAAGACCATAATGGACTGCTCCAGGTGTTAGTGTCCCCACGTACATGAAGGCCACACACATGTACTGACCAGTACACACTCAAGAGCCATCACAGATGTCTCAGTTGCAGATTACAGTGGTAAATGTTGCATTCTACTATGTAGCTCTCAGACATCACCATGTCCTTGGACCAGCAACACACATCCATACATTACTACAACACCATGTTACTCATGACCAGTGGACTGTACATAGGTCTACAGCAACTGTGCAGACTACACATGTACTGACAGGGTTCCATCATGTGTTATGCAATGCAATGATTCCACTGTTCATAACCAGGTTGGCTCTACACATAACAGGGGCCCTGGGTCTTATACAGCTGAAACAGATGACTGTTGTTGCTGTACACCAAAAAACACTCATGTTTGGATATGACATACATGTAATTGCCGTGGATATGTACATGGCCCCCACACACACACAACACATATGTATAAAGCATAGCTTGTGCTGTCCTCCATGCAGACAAGTGGCTACAGCAATCACACGCATGCACATGAAAGGTAGGTCCATGGCTGTTGAATGCTAACAGTACATAAGGTAGCAATGTTGACTGTGGTAACATTCCCTCTGTACTAGTTACCCATGACAACCATCATATCATACAACAGTCCATGTGTCATGTATGTCATCACACATGTCCCCACCAATTGCAATGCATAAAACCATGGCTACATGACAGGAATGTAGGACCAACACACATGTACATGTAGTGGTGTGCATTCAGCTACCATGCATGTGCAGTAGCTGATGTATGCAGTTCATCTGTGTCTAACTACAACATGCAGTTGCAATGCAGCCCCATCACTGACACCTGTATATGGTGAAATACTGACAGTACGGTAGGATGTACATCAGATATGGATGGATGTGTGTACATAAAGTGGTGGTCCACCTTTGCAGATGGATATTTGCTGAAGACAGCTCACAGGTGTGTCACAAGCCATCTTACCATGACATGTGCAAACAGTGCACTATGTTACTGTTACTTGAAGGTGAAGACATACAACCTACACAGCGGTCAGAGTATTACTGACTGCAAATCACTTGACACCTGTAACACTTACGTCCTCCTGTGTGCATATAGCAGCACAATTGCCGAAGGTAGCGTTGGTACACATAATGCGGCCAGTACTGCTGCATGTCTGTCAGACGTATCATCATATAGCAGGTGTATGATTCACAGTACTGCCATGTGGGTTTGCTTGTGTGACCATATATGCCACGTATGGTGGGGAATACATCCCAATTGTTACACACCCCTGTACACTGTTGTAGAGATATGTACATACTGCAGTGTAGAAAGCAAGACATAGGCAGGGGAGGTGTGTATTTCACACACATGTCAGCTATCTGTATGTAAATGACATTTGTGGACTCCACAGTGTGTGTGTGTGTGTGTGTGTGTGTGTGTGTGTGTGTGTGTGTGTGTGTGTGTGTGTGTGTGTGTGTGTGTGTGTTTGTGTGTGTGTGTGTTTATGTATATATGGCTGTCTGGTGCATGGAGTGAGGGTGTATGCTACCATACAGAACAGACAGGATCCGTAACCCCTCATGGTGATGCAGTCTACTACCCTGTTGATGCTGTCGTTCTCAGCCTTACTGGCTACATGTACATGTTCATTCTCTGTGTCGCATCATGTGGGTGCACAGTACTGTGAAGGTGATTACCACATAGGCAGGGGTCCTCACCTTAAAACTATGAAGTGTGCGTTACAGTGTCATTGACCCCGTGAGTGTGGGTATGTTACTGTGTGTTTCTGTGTATGTCTGTGCATGTTCTCATCCTGTAATGTGACAGTGTATTACTGCTACACAGTGAGGCCTCATGCTATCAACTGGCCTCTAACCTTGACATCAGCCAGACCACTGTGTAAACCCCCCGCACCATGTCACTGCACCTGTGATGTCAACCGGTATGAATGTCACATCTCTAGCCACTGTAGCCTATTAAACAGTTCACATGCTCCTAGATCAGTAGATGTTTGGACATCTGTGGAATGGTAGTCTTTCTAACAGTGAGGTTGAGGCTACGTATAGCATGCTGGTATTGCCATACATGCCTGTGAGTACTCCACATTTACACATGGGAAACTGCAAACACTGCTACTTATTGGCATATGCAATTAGACCTTAAGGAGGGAAGCAGGGCATCATTACCAACATGCTGTTACTGTTGTTACCAAGACACATACTGTGAACATACAACAATGCACTTTAACTGCAAACACTGTAATGTAAAGGCACATGCAATTAGACCTTAGGGAGGGAAGCAGGGCATAATTACCAACATGCTGTTACTGTTGTTACCAAGACACATACTGTGAACATATAACAATGCATTCTAAACCTGTACTACATGGTATGTCTGGTGCATGTCAACAGTACACAACAAATGCAATATACACTTATCTCACTATTCTGTTCACCCTGTGCATCAGACCATATGAGCATGACCCTGCACCGATTGTGTGGATGACAGGGATTTGGCACAGGCATCATCATATGCACAGGGTGATAATGTTTGCCAGGGGCATAGGCTGCACCAGTAGATGACATCATGTGTGTGAGTTAGGGACGGTGATCTGATTGGACATGTGTGGTTGTTATGCATGTGGGTGTTGCGGTGCCCTACAGATGTTTCTGCTGTGTGTGTGTATGTGTGCACACAGTTCTGCCATGTGTCCAGCCTACACAGGGGTATTACTGACAGCTTCAGATTGTACAGACCAGGATGTACAGCTCACTGTGCCCGGCCATGGCCACATGACCTGTGCCTTCCAGGGGTTACACGTTGCCTACCAGTCAGAGGTACAGATTGGCTACTGTCTGATGACACATGTCCACTGGAACCGTGTCACCACTGGGAACATCCAGGGCCACATCCACATGGCCTGCTGTGTCCTGGTGTGGACAGCGCAGCACCAGCTGCACTGCTACTGCTACCGGCACTGTAGGAGCGGGCATGTGAGGTAGCTCATTCATGTTGACCTGCACCAGTTGGTGTAGCTGGCCTACGTCCATGTGGCCTATGCCTCACTCCTACCAGATGTTCCAGCACAGACAGCTCACGCTCGTGGATTGCCATGCCATGGTCAAGGATTCCAACCATGTCACCCAATCACCTGTCCAGAACATCAGCAATCTGCTGTTGAGCATTTGCCAATGCCTGGATGTTGTCATTTAAAGAATGGATAGCAGCCGTCTGAAGCCTCTGCCATTCTCTGTTCTGCCATTCAGCACGTGCCTGTGCCACCATTAAAGTCTGAAACATGCGTCTGGTGATACCAGCTGCTGCGCTCTGTCCTGCAGGTGCATGTCTGCCAGAGGTCCTCCTATGAGCAGCACTGGCCACATGCCTGTGTGACACATCTGCAGTCAGTATACTGACATTATGGTGTGAAGACACACCTTCTGTAGCCACCACACATTCCTGTTCCAAGCTAACACATGCTGACTGTCCTTCCTCTATGGCCACTGGTGATGGGGTATGTGTTGGCATGAGAACTGTGTGCCGTGAAGAGAGGGACATAGCTGGGATGGCAACCATTGGCACAGATTCAGCCCCTGACAACCCTGCCTGTGCCTCATGCATATGTTCATCACTGCTAGAGTCTGTGGGGTCACTAACATCAGATGGACCGCAGGAGGGTAACGCACCTACATCACCTGTGAATGCAAAGAAAGACTTTACATTACAATAGACACACAGACAGAGACACAGACACACAGACAGAGACACAGACACACAGACAGACACAGAGACACACACACACACACACACACACACACAGACAGACACAGACACACAGAGACAGACACACAGACACAGACACACAGACACACAGACACAGACACGCAGACAGACCATGCATGTGATTTGACAGACATGCATGTGATACAGCAGATGGCATGCAGCTCAGACATTAATAGTGGTAGTTAGCATACATCGCTGGGTTGCACACAACAGCAAGCAGGTGTCATATCAGAAGCCATGCAGTTCACACAATCATGGTAGTAAGCATGCATCCCTGTGATACACCATGTGGACCAGCACAGGTTAACAGTACACATGGCTGATGTGACCTTGACATTAACATGTAGTATGACATGTAATCTGCTGATGTGTGCATTGACATGCATACATGTCTGACACAATGGTGTCCTGACACATGTACAGCGGTGTAATGGGTATCACATTGCAGTGTTGTCTGTATGCCCTACAGATAGAATGCACTTTTAGCAGATGTGCATGAGTATTGAAGGGTAGCATGAGGCGTCTACATTGCTATACAGTGTGAAGTACAGACACTGTGCCATTGCATGGCATCATGAGGCATCTATATTGCTATACAGTGTGGAATACACACAGTGCATAGCCATGACTGCGTGCATACACATTACATAACTACTTTGGATTGTGACCCATGTCACTGAGGTGTATACTCACTAAACCATGCTGTGTCATGTGACAGGTCACTGGAAGACCTACAGATGACACCTCTGCATAACTACTAAAATGTCTTAGCTGCCTGGCAGCCATGTCCACACATGGCAGACTTGTCAATACACCATGTCCCTCATGACATTTATGTACCACACACACGAGGTGCATGGCTGACAGTGATGTCCGACAGCAGCAAGGGAAATGTATGGCATCTGTGGCCTGATGTGGTGTCTATGTCTGTGGAAGCTGTACAGGTGACTACTGTCATGCTATGACACAGTCATGAGTCATGATGTTCAACACATCTTATATGGTCAAATTAAGTGACACCTCCACAAGCTGTGCACAGGCTTTTAGGCTGTCCAGTGTTCCACATCTACTATATAACCATTCAACAAAGGCTATAGTTGGACCATGTGTGGAGAATGTGCAACAGGGTGTATACACATCACATCTACTGTGTGTTGCTACATGTCTCTGGCCATCCTCCATGGTCATGTGTGAACATGTGTTGGCCAAATGTTTGTGATGGCCGTCTATCTCACATGTCTGTGTTGTTCCATATGACATACACCCATAGATGACAGATACGTCACTGTCCACAGCGTTATGCAGACAAAGGGTTGTATGTTTGGTATGTGGGGTATGTATTTTGGGATAGTGAGACAATATTGCAGCCGGAACACTACATGTCTGGGACATGTCAGAAGGCACATCACAATGTGTGCACCCATTGCAGGGGCATATTCCACAATGGTGAATCCTGTGGGCTGCCCATATCCCAGCTCACTGTGTGGTACTGTTTGCGTACCACACATGTGTTGTTCCAATGTATAGTACATATTCCTACATTGAACAACACCTCCACCAATGTATGCACAGCTGTCTACACATCCAGCAATAACAGATACTGTGGTTTCATGTCAGTGTTTCATTTAGTTTGTATATATTGCACATGGGTAGCCAGTGTGAGTGATGACAGATGCAACCTATATATCGTGACTGGACCATACATTATGTGTACATGTGTTAAGTGGCCACATGGCAAATAGATCTATGCATTAACATGCCTGATACTAATAACTGTCTCACCTGCAACAGACCAATGTCTGTGCGGCACGCTAGAGGTACCTGCATAGGGGTGACACAGCAGGCTGAACATTATCCATGACTGTATGACAGCTACAGGGTGCACTGTGCATGTTAACACATTTGCCTGCACAATACCATATAGTATGCACATGTGTGCATACACAGGGTAGCATACTATAGTATGCGGCATGTGTGTAAACATACCTTGCATATGATGTTACATTACGTATTGTACAGTGATACATGCAACTAAATGGGATATAATAGTTATATGTGCAGTAGTGACTTACCAGGCAACTCCAAGCTCGGTGGTTGGGAGACACCCACCTCCACAATGGCAGCTAGTGTTTGTGGATGCTGTTCTGAGGGTGTCCCCAGGCTGGCCAGTTGCTCCTCAGTAAGTGTGGGTGGGGGCTGGGTTGGTGGCCCACCACCTGTTCTACCTTGTTCCCTGGCGATTGCATTGGCACGCTGTTTCGCATGTCTTATCAGGTCTGTGCAGTGTCTACGCAACTGCTGGTAGGTGCGGTTATGGCCACCCACATCATTAACCCTCCTACGAAGTTCTTGCCACAGGTCGTCACGCTGCTGGGCATGCTGTGGCACATGGCTGAACAACACCTCATAGTTATCATGGAGGTACGGTAAGAGGGCATCATCCTCCAGGCGGCTATACACTGGCAGGCGTGAATGAGGCATTATCTGGAAGACATAATGATGGAGACAGGTCACATTATCACAGAGATGTACAGAGATACAGCTACACATACATTTGTATTAAATCTAGTACATATGAACAGTTATCTTTGCAAATCGTCATGACACTGACACGACTGACATGTTTGTGTCACACACATGTAACACCTGTTGTGCATTGGATATCATCACCATATATGTGTGCCACCTCATTACATTGCTCATACTCCATGTGAATGCTGTCTTGATGTGGGCATGTCTGTTTGCCTCTACTGGTGTTCTTACCTATCAGCACATGCCTGGATGTGTCCACAGTAATGCTGTTGACCTTGATGCTGTGTATATGTCACATATCAACACATACACTGCCTTAATGGACATGAGCAGTGACAATGCAGACATGTGCACGGAAACCTTTACATGCATGTGTTTTGCCATATACATCTACACGGCACTGTACAGCAGTTCAACATCCTGCCATGTATTGCCTGTGTTGCACATGTTATACACATGGGACAATGGCTAGCCGGACATTATTCGCAGGGATGGTTATCAACTATAGCATGTACAGGCAAAGTTTTCTAGCTGTATCTGACAGCCATTCTGCCACCGCCAGGTGCATCAGTGCCACATTACTGATCCAGACAGTTAATGATACATCTACCATGCGGTCATCGCACCATGTATGACAGAGATGACATGTGCAGCTTTGATGGACAGGGTTGCATGGTATGGCAGGAGTATGTAACATGTATGGCACAGGGATCTGTCCAGCATGTGGTGATCCTTGTAGTAGGAAGGTGGCTGTCCATGATGTATGTCTTTCAGATCAGGATATGTACGTGTAGCATGTCCAACATCACTGTGTTGCACATGTCTTTATGCAAGGTAGCCAGCATGCTGCATAGTGGAGGTGAGGATTGTGAAGGCTGTTGTTGCCCATCCACGCATGGCCAATACCCCTTAAAGGTGATATGTGATCCAATATTGGTCACCCGAGTGCTGAGTATGCCTGTCTAATGATCTCCATGCTCATGGATGGCACCCTGTCATGACATGGGTGCCTCGTATGACTACCTAATAGGCCTGGAGACATCACCAGCTCAGGGAGGTGAACTGTGCAGCACCATCCCTTACACAGAGTGTCCATAATGTTGACTGCTGCCTAGGTGGTAGTTAATGGGTACAGGGTTATTCACCTAGCGGTGACAATGCTATTAGCAGCTGTCAGATTGTGCACATATGTCACGCACCTCACCCACAAAGCCCATTCTGTATGTAGTCCACAACACTGAGACAGCTACTGCTCCTAGGTCATGGCCATTCACATCCTTACATACGCAGATGCCTCCCATTTGTGGTGTGGGCTACAATGAGGGGGGAGTACAAAACATTAACCCTGTTTTACTGTAGCTACCACTGGTGTGATATGCACATGTCACTCAGACACCTTTTGTAGTATTGCTTCTGTCAACGGGCCACTGGTAGAACACTCCTGTGACATACAAAGGTACATCTACTATACTCAGTGTAGCTGGAACACAGTATGGGTGATGATTTCCTATGACCTGTGACAGGTATGCTATGCAGTGTGAAATCATCCGTACTGTCATCTACATCTGTACTGCTAACATCTATGTTGATAAAGGTTCATAGACTTGCAGACCATACTCAGCAGGGTAATAATGCAGTGCCTCCAATTATGACTGGCGTCTCCACTTGTGGGTTGCAGTGGGTTTATATTATCCAACACCCTATCTGTATTGCATATTCATGCTCAGCACTTGTTCCAAACATGTAAGCACTTCATGAGCTACTAATTACTATAGCACCCATTCCAACTCATTTCCTACAAGTACACTGTCTGTCCTAACATTTCCAGCTTGCTTACAGTACAACAGCTGTTGTACACACGTATCTCACATATCTTGTGAGACATGGTTGAATATACAGGCATGTCCAAGTGTCACTTACCAGTGTTGTTGCCTGTCTATATGATGAATATGGCAAACATGAGGCAATAGAGCAATTGTCTCATGTACACAGTCAATGCTCACCTCCCAACATATGACACTACAGCCTGTGGGAGATGCACATATGTAGCCATGCTGGGGGTAATGCTCTCTCCAACCCAGACTGAACCTGACATTCATGAGGGGACATTAAAAATTTGCAACACAACCCACTTATCACATAGTCTCACTAGATCTCCACGACCACAGGCCACACATAGTATGACTACGACATTTACAGAACCTCTCCATACTCTCTGTGTAGGCAACAAAGACAGCCCCCATCACCAAACACAACACCAATTACTTATAGCCCACAGACTCATGTGTGCCCATCAACTACAGCCAATAGGGTGTTATAACATAACCCAACACACCAGTCATAGGTGACTCTGTAGGCGGTCACACTGATGTCCCACTCAGCAGGCTACACAAGGCAATAGTCGCTTACATCTGGCTGTCGGGTAACAGGATCCGCAACATAACCTATGCACCCATGCCACACCTCACCAGGTACAATTTCACTGTCATTCTCCATGTTACTGTGACTGCCCTGAGATGTAACTTCCTGGACTACATGTACAGGGACATGCAATAGCTCTCTGGTTTTGTAGCCCAGAAGGTATCGCCCAAGCCCTGAGAAGCATTCTGCATTCATCCAGACTTATACCACTGTACAATGACTGAATGTTTCACTTCAACAGTTGCCTATGCTTCTGCTGTCATTCCACAGGCATCCAGTATCTGTCTGCTTTGAATGACATGGTCAAAAAAACACGATGCTTTGGCACAGATGACCTGCACCTGTTGGCCCTGGGATTACAGATAACATGTAAGGCTCTTGCTGCTCCTATACTGCCTGTCTTGGACAGTTTCCAATAACATATTCACCACCAGAACAGGAATATGCAAGCAAAACCTGGGGTAATGTTACTCAATGCTTGACATCTTCATCTCTAATGCACTCAGACAAGGTGCTCCTTATAATGGACCACTTCGATATCTCTGCAGTGACTGGGACCTACCTCTAGGCTTCGGAGAGCACACCTGCACTGACAGGTTATACGCAGACCCCACCTTTCAGTCATGTAACCAGGACCAGAACACCCACAGCAGAGGTGTGTCCATATTTCACAAGAATGTACACACCTCCAGGCTGGTTACTTAGCACAATGCATCAGAGGTGATCCATGTGCAACTAACTGTGGCCAGAACTGCTATACACATTGTAAGTTGCTATGGATTCCACACCATACCCCACGGTTACCGGCCCTCATTTCTTGGTGTACTGGACAGTAGGGTTCAGACAGGAACTACTGATGTGAGACTGACACTACCCCACACTTAATTGTGATACCCACTCATGTACCGACATATTAGGCCAACGCTTTCTGGGATTCATAACCTCCACTCTGCTGGATCAATCCATATACACCACCACCAAGGCCAACAATATCCTAGACATGGACATTACCAACATGTGACTGGTGTTCCACACCTGGGGTTATCCCCTTGTTGGTAGTTTCCGAACGTATGCTAATCACCCTTCTTATCCACATCCCGGCACCACACCTTTCATGGAATACACAGTACAAGATTTCTACAAGGCCTACTTCAGACATCTTATGACAGCGGTAGTAAACATCATGACACCTGTGCAGATGGACAATGTGCTTACAAACACTGAAACATACACCAGTGCAGTTCATTAGCACTTACATGACTGCATGGATCATGCTATCCCAAACAGAGGCATGATGGTACCCACCAGATAATGGACACCACTCTGGAGGTCCAGTTCCATGGACATAATATACAAAAAAAGGTGGAGACTGTGGCAAAGTGGAGTACAATCCCATGGGTGGGGTAGCTCACTGGTCAGCCTCAGTAGGAATCCGGGATCCCTTATCACATTCTCCAAAGCTAGCTACGTAAACATTACTCTGACACAATCCAAGGACTACCACAAAGCATTATGGAGGTATGTCAGTACTCGATGGTAATACCCACATCTGCTCTGATATACGACAGTTAGGCAGGAACATTACAGTACCAACTGATATTGGCAACATCCTGGCAGATAGGTTCAATGCCAACTTTACACCCTCTCACTCCCTACAGGGCCAAAATCTATACAGGAACAATGCAGAGTCCCTGCGGTCACAACTACACAGTTCCAACCTGCACTCTCTAAGGCCTGGAACACAGACTCCATGTGACCGTCCAACATCCCAGGCTGTGATTTACACAAACCTCAGAATGACATGGCTCCCCACTTGGCCACCAGATTCACTAATAGCCTTGTATCAGACATTGTGGCCCCTGAATGGCACACAGCAACAGTTATCACACTCCACACAGGTGGTGCCACAATGAACCAGAGGGACTATCGCCCTATACGCCTGACTGGACTGTTCTGGAAGGCTATGGGGCACATCATCATGGAAGTCATTCACAGAGATATTAGTGGGCTGCAGACCTTTGATGCCACCCAGGTTGGATTTGTTAGGGCCAGACCATGGCTCCTACACCTGGTGGACTCCTTTGATACAGTTACCAGGGTAGTTGATGATGGTAAGGGGGTCCACACAGCCTACATTGTCCTCTCATTGGCTTTCAGCACTGTTCTCCATTCTGGTATTGACAACATACACATCCACCTGCACATCGATCCCTACGTCTCAAGATGTTATGCAAAGTGGCTCACGGACAGGACCCACACAATGAGGGTAGCATACTGTAGTACCTACTGTAATTCAGTTACACTTGGCGTACCACAGTCCTCGGTCATAGGGCCCCTCATGTTCGGTATATGCTTCCCTGAGGTACAGGCTAGTACAGAGGGACTTTCCCTGAATAGGTTTTCCAGATGACTGCAAACAAGGAGCCATGATTGATCCACCAGCTGATACAGACACCCTCCATAAGGGTGTCACTGTGACGGATACCTGGTGTCGATAACATGGCCTCAAGCTGCATGACACAAGGTGCATAGACATCCCCTTTTGATTACACCAATCACCCACTGACTATCACATAGGTGGTAGTCCCCTATATACATGTGACATTATACAGGATCTTAGTGCACACATATATAGCACTCACTCCTTTGATAACCATATTTCCAATGTGGTGTGGATATCCTTCTATGTGGCCACCCTTATCTGTAATGGGTTTGTAGCTGGAACAAAGGCACCCATTGTACCTCTATACTCCTGACATATGACACACGTTCAAGGGTACAACACCCCTGTACCTTACAGAACAGCAACGGCTTTACATACCACAACATTAACACACTATGAGGATTATTGACCTCTGAAGGATGACGTATGCGGCACAACTACAGACACCACAACTGTACACATTTGCATACTGCATACTCAGGGGTGACCTCTGCTGAACATACAGGGCCTATGTCCACAACAATACTGATGGATATACTCCACATAAGCAACATAAGCAAAGGCCTCTGAGAGCAACATGCTCATGGATTTGCACACAAATGCAATGATGAGTGGGAAGTGCTTGAGGGATACATTTCTGAACCAGACACTCACCATGCTTTGGAACATGATTCCTATGTACATCAAGCAGGTACACTTACTAGCACTCTTCATGGGATACCTCGATGGGTGGATGGGAGACACACATGTATGCCAGGGATCACTGCAGTGGCTGTACTGTACACAGTTGCAGGTAACACATGGCTCTGCTGTTCACACACAGGACACTATCCTAGGGAGGTGCCGCCGGTGAAAACACTGTAGTTGGGCTTACACATGGACTTGGCAGACAGCATAGTACCTCACTATGAACCTGTGAAGTTATTACATGTACTTTGTGCATGGAGAATTGAGTAGCTCTTCCATTTCAATTAGCTATCATGCTGTTACAGTATCCCATGACTACAAGCCATATGTATCCTGTTATTGTGCATTGTACATGCCAACATACATACCTTTTGTTTGCATGATATAACAGTTATGCTGTGTAAAATATCTGACATATCTACTTACAATACTGTACATTACACATATTTTAAACATTATCCCGTAATGCAAAGCATACTTGCACAGCAGGACCACTTTAGGCATGTTGTTCTCATTATATACCCATACACATGCCTACTGTGACAGTATATCAACATATACTATCCCCTGCTATGGCACATACTTGTTGGACAAACCCTACCACTGATGGTGGGTGGTGTGGAATTTCTGTATTTAAAACCCTTATGTAGCATCCCTTGTGGTGTGTGAGATGTTTACCTTGTGGCCCACAGCAGGACACACAATTTCTACAAGCATTACTATGCTCAACAAGACATCAATACATAATACCTTTTCCCACTTTATGCATTGCGTACACTTTAATTAATACAAAACAGGCTCTACATACACTAACATACTGAGAGTTCTACATACCTTGTTAGCGTTCCGAGTCTTCGTAAATATCTCTCTTACACCTTTACTGTTTAAACGGTTCTATGGTATGAGCATACAGTTTTAATGTATGGCAAGGCATCCTTATATACGTAGATACCTGTAACATATGGTATCTTACCGCTAATTGGTATTCCTGAGTAAATTATTACATGCACATCAGCTGTGCAGCTTCTCCATTCGCCATTTACACAGCAGCAGTGGGGTATAATTGAATTATCCACTTGGACATTGTCCTTTTGCCCTACCTTTGGGGAGACGGCCTGTATGTGTTTTGTTGTGAGGAATTGCAACTGCTATTTGGAGAGACACGGATATTTTGAATTCATGTCCCCTGTGGATTGTGTGTGACGGCTAGAGTATGTGGTTCTACATGTGAGTGTACCTGTCATCTCAACCGTCTGATAAGGGACTATTGCAAACAAAACCTGCAACATCGCCATCTGTTCCATTATACAACAGCTATGATTTCACATGGTGCCGTTACAAATGTGACTCTCACAAGGTATATTAAAGCTTCTGCAGATGTAATTGAGTGAGTGGATGTTTGTGATGTTATTACAGTCTGTATTGCAATTGTTTCAGGTGTGGGGGAGATGTAGGTGGGTGTACATAGCATATACAGGTTTGTGGGGACTGCATTTCTACATATTCCATATATGTGTGTGGGCTCCTTCCCTAATTGAAGACCTATCATTTAGTAGACTAAAACTATGGTTGTTGCGGGCTTATACATTGAGCCATTGTTAGTTGGTTCCTATATAGCATGCAGGTGAGGTTGATACTTCAATACCTCCGGAAATACATCGATATGTAAGGGAATGTTACAAAATGACAGCTGTCTCGTGCATTTCTGTCACAGATATTTGCACTCATTGCAGTTGTGTTGGTGTCTGAACCTCTTTGGCATGGGTTGCCACCTTTTCAAATGGCCATACTGGGACATTTGCAGGACACACATCGGTGTTTACAGGCCAACACATACCCACAGTCAGTACACAGGATAGAACGTACTTTTATCCTAAATATATACTTATCCTTGTAGCACTTTAGCTACTTATCATGTTTCATGTAACATTTACGTATTTTAGATACAGGAATAACTATTTAATGCAACTATTACATAATATATGGGACATAATTATGTCCTACAATCTCAGACATTTGCCCTTTTTAATATTTTTTGTCAGGAAACAACTGCCCAGGGAGGGGCTGTCCCTCTTAAAGTGGGACAGGTGGTAACTGTATGCCTATGGCCAGCTATGACCAGACCTACCGTAATGATCTACCTCCGAGTTAGCACTAACAGACACATGATGCAAACACACAGACACACACACATTACAGTCCCACAGAAATGCACACAGCACCCTCAACACACGCTTACACAGACTACAGCAATCACAAACACAGTACCTACCTGGACCGCAGCACCGGCAGCGATAAATAAATGTCCTTTAATATCATGATAATATTAAAAAACAAAACCACCGATTCAACCAACAGAAAACATAGTGAAGATGAGTAACTGCTTCGGTTTGTATCAAGTGTAAGACTCCAAAATAAGGCTCCAAGCAATAGCGTAGTAACTTTATTAAACGCTTTCGTCAAATGACTTCATCAGAAAACGCATACAAAGTGATTAAACTCAATAAATACTCCACCACAAAACAGTTATTCAATTAAACAATCATTCAATGACACAATTAAAACTAATTAAGTAGCATAATTGTTTAAAAACTACAGTATTGTATCTAAATAAAAAGGTTAATAGCAGCATCTTTTTTAATACATAATCTGCGGTCCTGCAGGAAACATTTAATATTAATTGCATCATTTAGTCCGGGGGGTTTATCTGCCCTTAATTTGATTTGCCACAGGGTCTCTCTTTGTTCAATATAATTTTTAAGATTACCACCCCTTAGATCCAAATTGCAAACCTCAAGGACAGAAAACAAAAATTTCTTAAAGTTATGACATTCCCTAGAATGTTTATATAAAGCGTTGGTCTCATCATGTCTTTTGATGCAATATAGGTGTTCTCAAATGCGGGTCTTTAAGCTCCTGGTTGTCATTCCTATATAGAATTTAGGACAAGAAATACAGGAACCTATATACACAACCCCTTTTGTATTGCAGTCAACATATTTTGGGACCTCTAATATTTTGTCAAAACTATCAATGGCTATATAAGGACCAACTGCTATAAATCTACACATGTTACAATTGTTACATTTAAACATACCTTTGGTGTTGTGCCCAAATGTAGATGAACATATATTCACAGAATTCTTCCCATGATATTCAAGAGCTTTTTTAAAATTATAACTATTTCTAAAAGTAAATTTTGGTCTACCTCCCAATACATTAGCAATATCCAAATTACCTTGTATAATCTTCCAATTATTTTCTATTATACGTCTAATGTCAGGGCTATTCATGCTCAAGTCTAATGAGCATGCCAACTCATGGTCTCCTAACTCATTACCGTTCTTTTTGTTTAAAAAGGTGACATCTTTAAAGTCAACCATATTTAAAATTGCTTGAAACTGTGTCGCTCTTTTGTTCCTGATCTCATGCAAAATATTATTCAATAGTGATTCATCATAGCCCCTGTCAATAAAAAGTTTAAAAATAAATTCAAATTCTAAAGTAAGATCACAGTCCCTAGAGGTCATCCGACAAGCCCTAACTAACTGTCCTTTGGGAATGTTTCTAATTGTGTATTTACAATGCCCACTTCTATAATGAAGATAGCTGTTTGTAAAAGTACTTTTTCGGTATATACGACTATGGAACCTATATTCAGTAGTATCCCACCACAGTTGTATATCCAAGAAATTAACTGTTATGCCACTATCTCCAATGGTGAATTTCAAAAAATCAACTGTGGAGTTTAGTTCAGAAACAAAAGACTGTACTGTGTCCTTATTCCCCTCCAGAATAAAAAACAAGTTGTCCATAAAACGACAGTAGAATGAAATATGAAAACTGTTTCTTAATTTTTCCAGATGTACTCTTTCCCACCAGGTCATAACTAAATTAGCATATGCCGGTGCTGTTGGGGAACCCATTGCCACCCCTCGTTTTTGTCTAAAAAAAGTTTCACCAAATAAAAAAAAGTTATTATGTAGTACAATATCCAGTAGTCTACAAATTATTGATACACTGTTGGCACCATAATAACTACACTGGGTTAGTAATGTTCTAACAGCTTCAACTCCGTCATCATGGGGAATACTGGTAAAAAGAGATACCACATCCAAAGTTAAAATAATAAATCTGTCAGGGTCAAAAACTGAAGTGTCCATATATTCCTTAAATTTAACCAAAAAATGCCAAGAATCTTTAACAAAGGGTTCTTGGATAGAAACTAATGGACCTAAGGTAGCGTCCAATAAAAGGGAGATACCCTCTGTGATAGAGTGAGGTGAAGAGACTATAGGTCTAAATGGTGGACTAGTGATATTTTTGTGTATTTTGGGGATCCCAAATAGGACCCCAATCTTAGGATGTTCGTTAACACAAAAATTATACATGTCAAGGGTAATTTCCCCAGACATAAATGCCTCATATAAGTGGTAATGGATCAGACGATGTCTTTTTTTGATCTCAAATAGTGAAATAACCTCATATTCTTCACCATTCTCGAGAATATCCAACATTTTTTGCTTATACATTCTCTGTTCCATTATCACTATATTGCCACCCTTGTCGCTCTTCATAAATCTTAGCAAATGATTTTTATCACAAAGTTGCTGAAATGCTGTTTTTTCATCCAACGTCAAGTTATATTTAAAATGTCATAACTTTAAGAAATTTTTGTTTTCTGTCCTTGAGGTTTGCAATTTGGATCTAAGGGGTGGTAATCTTAAAAATTATATTGAACAAAGAGAGACCCTGTGGCAAATCAAATTAAGGGCAGATAAACCCCCCGGACTAAATGATGCAATTAATATTAAATGTTTCCTGCAGGACCGCCGATTATGTATTAAAAAAGATGCTGCTATTAACCTTTTTATTTAGACACAATACTGTAGTTTTTAAACAATTATGCTACTTAATTAGTTTTAATTGTGTCATTGAATGATTGTTTAATTGAATAACTGTTTTGTGGTGGAGTATTTATTGAGTTTAATCACTTTGTATGAGTTTTCTGATGAAGTCATTTGACGAAAGTGTTTAATAAAGTTACTACACTATTGCTTGGAGCCTTATTTTGGAGTCTTACATCATGATAATATTACTCGCGGTTCTAGTGTTCCGGTACTGTGGTCTTTCGGTCTTTAAGCCTCGTGATTACGCATGTCGGTATGTGAAACATTCGACAGTTGGCAGTATCCAATTTATTTGTACCTCCATGGTTGTGTACATGTCATTGGCTTATCTATATATTTGCAGATATAGGTGAATCCATATATATCGACATATCTCTCTTATCACCCTTTCTATCTCTATTTTATGTATAAATATATATATATATATATATATATATATATATATATATATATAGAGAGAGAGAGAGAGAGAGGGAGAACACATCTTTTGTTGTGTACATGGTGGTGTATACTGTTTCCTGGACTCCGCACGTTTGTGTTTTAACCTGTCACAATACACACCTGCCGTTGGTATATCTCGGGTAGCTTAGTGTTAGGTGATTGTGTACATGATTGCGTGTTCTACTCCTGGCAGTGGTCATTTTACCCTTCAGAGCAGGCACTATTAGTACAGGGGTTAATAATGCTAGTTTCACCTGTTCTGGACATCATTGACTGTGATCTACATGATATTCAGCAAAGCTTAGCCCTGTTTTGCGCATATCCGTATAGTCATGTTTAAATGACGCTTACCAGCACTTGCCAATGCATAAACCCATTAACATGTGCTAAACCTGATCTGATGACCTGTATCCAACATCCGTTATTTGTGCCTTTGGGATTATGTAACGTCCCTTGCAGGACGTGGAACTGGGAACATGCACGACAGTCAGTGCATTTACCACTTGGGCATCTGGGATTTGTACACGTGTTATGGTGTTTTGTATGTGGACTGTACTATGGCTGTTACTCCATACTGCAATCAAATGTGTAACTCAGTTAGTTTACATATGGATAAGACCTATTAATGGTATGTCCAAGTGATGTATAATGGATGTGCTCCAGCATTGGGAATGTATGTCACAGTGAGTCACACACTATAATGTGCTACACCTTCACACAACCATAGGTGGAGCATGCTGGGGTGACAGATACCTATCATGGGTACTCCCCATGCTTTGACACTACATCCCTGATTACATTATATGGAGCCCCTCATTAACACACCAGGGAATCCATGCAGAGTGTGTGGGGAGCAGTGATTACACACATGAATCCCGCTATTGGCTCTGCTCCACTGAGGGACAGTTGGTTAATCGATGTGGTGGCGACAGCAGACACTGTTTGCCTTGGTTGATGAATGGCCTCTGACAATCGGGCATGTACCTACAGATGTATCTAGGAACCTATACATACAGTATCAACATATGCTGTTAGGTGCGTGTACTGTTCAGGTGTTGACATTCCTTGTTCCAATAGCTGTTGTGTGTGCAATGGTTGAGGGCTGCCTATGTAGGATTCACACAGTAGGTCACCTATACATTACAATTTACAGGTGATTGTGTGTGTGTGCCATCCAGTTTACTGTGTGTGCAAGTGGAGAGGAGTGTCAGTCCATAGGGGCCTACACTGTCAGTGTATGTGCTATACATTACCTCTTTGCCAAGGGATGGGCATATTGGGCATGCCTCCATCTGCCTACTGGGGTTGGCACAGGGTGTTCGTGGTCTGAATCCCTCTGTGCCTGTGATGGCCTTGGCAATTGCGGTGGGCTGTGAGGGCCTTTACCATTATGTCCCTGCTGCAGCTGTTTCCGCAGGATCATATTATGTAGCATGGCACATACTATGAAGATGTGGGCACACGTGCCTGGAGAGTACTGCAAGGCTCCACCAGATATGTCCAAGCAACGGAACTGTGATTTCAGCATCCCAAACACACGCTCTATGATGATTCTGGTTTGTGCGTGTGCCTCATTATGGTGTTCTTGCATGGGTGTGTGTGCATTTCTGGTGGGAGTCATCATCCATGGCTCCAGTGCATAGCCAGCATCCCCCACAAGGTGGCCATGTGCGATGTCCCCCCTGACAAATACCTGATACAGCTGTGAGGCATGCCAGATGTGGGAGTCATGGTAGCTTCCAGGGCTGCCAGCACACACATCCATGATAATGCCCTGGGCATTGCACACGACGTGGCAGTTGATGGAGTGGTATCCCTTGTGGTTTATGTAGCAACTACCATGCTCACCGGGTGGTTACTTGATATGTATGTGCCTGCAGTCTACCACACCCAGTACCTCCGGGTAGTGTGCCACATGGTGGAAGAGACGCATATTGCTGGCCAACTCCTCCTGAGTTCGGGGGAAGTATATATGCTCATTGGCATCTGGTAACATGGCATCCAGGAACTGGTGTAGTACCCTGGATGCTGATGCCTGTGAGATCCTCATTATATCTCTAGTTGGCCTTTGAAAGGTACCTGTGGCCAGTATTCTCAAGCTTACACATACCTTCGTGTCCACTGAGATGGGTTCCCCTCTGTTGTTTCTGGATCTCAGGCATGGCTGGCATAGCTCAACTATTTGCTGTAAGATGTCCCTGTCCACCCTGTACTGCTCTCTACTATCTCCAGATCATGTAGCCCCTCGTAGGTTACCCTTGGTCTGAACACTCTTCTCCTCCTCTGGGGCCTGAGGTGGTTGTCAGCATCATCCTCCACAGCACCTTCAGTCTCTAACACATGGTGATGAACCACAGCTATGGCAGCTCCCAACATGTACATTGTAAAAGTTCCCCATCTGTTTACACCGATGGTGCAGTGTTTGGGAATACACAGGTGTGTGTGAGGTGCCTTCACACTTTATACTATTGTGCTTTGAACACAGATGATGTCATAGGGTGTGTATGTACAATCGGAGCTACAGGGTATCTTATGTGTTTTACCACAGGTACTGCTATTGTGGTGCCTTTGGTGTTGAATTGCAATTAGCTGCCGTGGATTACCTCTTGCCCTTCCCTTAACATTTCTTAACATCTTCCCTCCCATTTTCTGGCATGCATCCAGCAGCCTGCTTTCTTTTGTACTTTCCAACACCTGGCGTATCTTGCAAAATGTGTTCTATGGTCAATCTACTGCAGGTTTGCTTTGCTCTGCTATGACAGCTCTCTTTTCTTTGCAACCTGACACTTCCCCTATCCTGTTCTGCAGGTTGCTGCGAGCAGACTTGTTAGCTGCCGTCGATTGCCCACTGTGAGTTAATAGGTGTTAATTGGTCAGTTGTACTCCAATTACCCTACGGTGGCATTTCCTTATTTTCTTCCCCTAACCTTCCTGTTTGAGCTATGGTGCGCGGTGCATGCGTCCGCTTACCGGGTGTCGGGCACGTTTTCATCCACATACACATGCTCTTTTGGGCACCATATGTGCTCTCAGCTAAACGATGCTATACCTACATCCCCACCCCTATCCTGCGGCTTTTCTTAGCAATGGGCAACCCGGATTTGCATTGCTCCAATGTGCTTACAGCTACGGTGGCACACCCCACTGCTGATGTCATGTATACCTCCAAACCACCCCTCAGTGTTGCAGCTCTGCACCGTATGGTACATCCTTAGTCTGGCGGGACATTTGCGATTCACTATTACTTGCCTCATTTGCATAGCATTGACTACTAATTCATAGTTACCATGCTGAACACTGTCACAGACCCTTAGCAACCCTTGCAGCTTGGTTGTGTTGTACCATGCATACCATTGAGTATTATGGTGAAATCATGATTTGTATTACATTGCAATTTTATGACATTTGTATATATTTTTCTTGTGTTCCCGTTTGCGCACACATGCCCTGCGGTTGTACTTTGCGTTACTGTGGGCATGACATTAAATGTTGTTTTTTAGGTATTGTGCATCTTTTCTTATGCCATTGGCTGTATATTTAGCCATTGGCATATGTTAACTTTGTAATACATGAGTCTGGTCCACTTTCATAGCTCCGATGTTCTGTTTGGCAAAATGTAAACCATTTTTTTTGGTTTACATTTCTGTGGGCTTACGCTACACCTGCACCAGTTAATAAATCACTATGTACCTTCATTTGCATGGTGCACTACTGCGCATGGGGTGATTAGCATACCTGAGCCGAGGGCTGCGCAGATCTGGCGTACGCTGGTAGTGCACATGGAATTGGATCATACCTGAATCGCTCGGTGGCCATATTTGGCATTATACCACCTACGCTATGCCTGCACCTGGCGCAGGCTTCATTAATCCCGGGGCATGTGTATTCTCAAGGTTATATCATATATAAATACTTACGCAAATCTGTTATTCAACTAGGTCAGTAAATCTAATGTGACATTGAAGAACAAAGTAATTAAAGTAAAGTGTGTATGGAATATATACAATTCGAATTCAGGACCATGTGTACAATGGTCCTAAACTTGCAGCTCTTGCCACAAGAAGGTTGAGACAACACTTGTTAATGTTGCACTTTAATTGTATAATCTGCAATGTCACAACAGTATAAGAAAAGCTTGCTTATCCTCAACTTGAACCCAAGACCATCTGCACTCCAGTGCTACACCTATCATATGTCACTACAGTCACAACAGGATTAGTAATATGTTGTTCCCGTATTATTATTCATTATTAACTTCGTGGAATTAACACAACCTCACTTACTGGGTTTGCATGATGCCCAGTAGCATTTACTGAATACTTCCAGTTTCCATTTTTGGATGTCTGGGTCACGGCAAGACATAGGGGGTTCCAGTCATGCAAACGAGGTAAGCATAGCTAAAGCCATTTGTGGCAAGCAGCACATAGCACAAACCTCAGAAGAAAAACTAAAAAAAAATATAACCTAAAAAAGGAAAAATGATTAAACAGTTGCTCAAAGCCATACATAATGGGGGGAACAAAGGCCCAAAAATAGGGACAACACTGACATATTGGTCTTATAAACCTAGAAAGTTGATAGACTAACAGATTTTGCATTAGCATGAATTTTCCTTAGCATATGAAGTCTAAATCTCAAATGTCTGTCGTTATTTTATGACTTCAGTACTCAGAGATCAGGCAATGATTTGCCAGTAAACCACAATTTTATGAGTAACAGGCCATTGATATGAGGCAGACATCTGGACATTCTGGGAAAGTCTGTACAATTAAGAGGTATTCTGAAATGCTATCCAT
Source organism: Protopterus annectens (assembly GCF_019279795.1). Classification (NCBI taxonomy): domain Eukaryota; kingdom Metazoa; phylum Chordata; order Ceratodontiformes; family Protopteridae; genus Protopterus; species Protopterus annectens. The sequence goes on from NC_056736.1 coordinate 126,451,321, forward strand.
ATCCTTGCAGATGTGTCACCTCCAGATGCACTGGTGTGCACAGCAAAACCTTGTTTAGGCTTGCAAACCTTCATTAATATAGATTGACTGCCACAGGCACTACTTCTTATACACGGTACACAATAACACTACGTCTAATCTGTACACAAACCCTACACTGAGTTTACTGAATCCTGGGGATGCAGTTTAGTATCATGACTATGTAACAACATTAAAAACATATACAATATATGCAGTTCTCAGTGTCTAAAGCTGTTGTACTAGCATTGCAAGATGTTTTGCATATTAATCTAATTAAGAAGGACATTTCTTCTTGGCAAGTAAATATGATTTTGAAATGGCAGAATAGATATAAAGTTGAAATATTAGAAGATAAGTCAAATGTATACAAGAAATTTCAACAGGAAAGTAACTATAGATTAAATATAGAGAAAGAATATCAGCAACACTGTACTACAGTAACAGCGCATTGCCATTAAAAAGGACATTGCCTCTAAAGAGTTTTTAAATTGCTGTAGAAACTTAATTTAATGCTTATATCCTCTTGTGGAAAAAAAAATAATGGAAAAAGGGGGTTGTGGCTGGCTGGATTCAAATCATGACATAGATTAAAGGATGGAGTATTAGAACGACTAGGAAAGCTATGAAAAACAAACTATGAATACATAGAAAATAATGAAACAGTAATTTATGGGAAGCCAATATTTGTTATTCCATACTTTTATTTCCAACTTCAATAGTGCTCCAATCCTCTCCTCTACAACTATAACACTTTGATTACATAGGAAAGCACAAGACAATACTTAATTTATCTCTGTCTACCTCAAAACTATCTACTCCCTGATACAGTAGTGAAAAGATATCTCATAAAACTCTGCTACATATTCATTAAGCAGCTAAAAGCTTTGGACATACATTGATCTCAGGGCCAACTTTCAGCACTTGGCTCTCATAAAGCCTTCCTGTCCAATACCCAATTAGTAGACAATCCTCACCTGGTATATGTTCATATCCAGTCCTGGGTACAAGAAATAATTGAGAATTGCCTACCTCAGCATTGACAGCATTAACAATGAATGTATTGAACTGGAGACCTGTCTTAATTTAGAAAAGTGCCATATATCAGAGTAAACAAAAACTTAGTGGAAAGATAATTACTGACCCTCCCAGTATATTGAGTTCAATTACATTATTTATTACAATATACCAGGAAACAAACAAGGAGAAGGAATAGCACCAATCCTTAATAGAAACATGGCCAGTACCACCTTAAAAGTAATGCACTCTGCAGCCGTTTGGGTCATAAAGCAACACCATATTCTACTGATCATAGCACTAGGTGGATGCACCAGATTGCATATATGAGTAGCTTGCATCTTCTCTGCCATCCTCACTATGTACACTTCAACTATTTATCCAGCATTTAATCACAAGTGGGGTTCCTAATAATACAATCTTAATAGGTGACTTCAGTATAAAAGCCAATGCATCAAACACAAACCCATTAAAAAAATGCTCTTTTATCATAACCTCGAGCAACTGGTTGAAATACGTGCAAGACTCAACCCTATTACAACATAGGACTCCATGACTGATCTCATTTTAATCAGCATAAAAAATTTAGACAAATCATTTGTACATTAAACACCTGACCACCACCACCACCAATAACAACAACAATAAAAACTACCGCACTTTACCCACCTTCCTCTCGCTCATTCTATATGTTTTCTCCTCATGTTGTATGTTCTGTTTGTTTCCCCTTTTTATCAGTTTCCTATATTCTCTGAGTGCTGCTGAATGAGGGTTATTTAGGCCTTCCAAATCAGTTCTTATTCTTGCTACTACTGTTTGTGTGGGATTATGCAGATCCTTACCAAGGTGAGTTCACATTGGACGAGCACAGTTTGTGCTTGTTATTCTCTGTAGCTGTGCCTCAGTACTATGTACTGCTCCCACAGGGCCTACTGCAGCCATGAGATGGATATCTAATAAGCTCAACTACATACCCATTTCCCCTGCTATGTATCTTTAATAAGAAGCAGGGTCTTGTCCCACACACACAGAGTAAACAGAGGTGGGCTGGTTGCAGCCACATCTGACATCTTTCAAAATCCAAGCCAATTGCATTTTTTAACCAAAGTATATCCCATCAGATAGTATTGACATCCACACCATTGTAACCATTGTACAGACGATAGTTAATGTACAAGTATATTTCCAAGTACTGCCCGAGTGAACCTATTAGCTAGAAGGCCAACTAAGGAATGCTTAATGGCTACTGAGTAAAACAGGGTTAAAATTCTTAAACTGAAAACCACACAGTAAAAGCCAAAACTGGTTTATTAAACAAAATATAGCATACACAAGCAAGGTACTAAGCGCTTTCACCCTTCAAAAACTAGGGCATAATCAGAGTACTAAATAGGTAATTACATATCCACCCCTTATATACGTAATTACTAATTAATTAATTGATGAAGAAAATACAATACTTCTGTCAGAACAAACTTTTCTTTAAACCTATCATTAACATGTTTTAGCAAAATATTTATTGCAAATCTATGAAGTTCAAGTCTTCAAAACTAAGCAACAGAGCAGAGAAAAATACTTTTGATTGCAACACAATGCACCATTAAAAAACAGGTGCAAAGTAAAACAAATTCTCTGATGCTACTGCATAATGCCAAAGTGCCCAGCCCCCAGACTAAAAAAACTTCATATTGTAAGCGTGGCTTACAGCAACTGTCACAATGCTTCTAATTGTTTTCCCAGCAATATTTACACAGTCATAATACTTCACAGCAGACTTGTGGGAACTTTGACTTAATTATTCCTTAAAGAAAACACATGTATTAATATGGATACAAAGCAAGTGTTTGAATTGCCTGAGACTAGTCTTTATAAAAACAACTTGGATCAGTCTAGACATTGTGGTTCTTTGTCAGGGAATCATCAGCATTTTCTACATCAACCACTACTCATAGCAGGTATATCAGATATGTGGCACCCTGTATTCTGACAAGGAATTATACTCTTCCATACATTAATACACACATTGTCTTTCAGGTATCTGAGTTCCACTATCTAAGCTATGTAGAATTATATTGTCTAAATTTTATGCAGCCTGTTACCCATATGTGGAATCTGATATCTTATCAAGCAGTGACAACTATTAGTTGGCATGCAATATAAGTATATTTGAATTCTGTCTCCTAAATGCCATTTAAGACCAAAATTCATTCATAGCATTTGCTTTTTGCACTGTGGAAACTGACTATGAAAAAAAAAAAAAAATAGTGGACTCAATCTACTGACTCCCTTATCATGTGAGATCCCAGGAATTATGAAAAATATCTGAAAATGCAGTAGGAAACAGAGGTCAAACATTATGTTTTTATTTTACTTATTTATATATCTATGTGTTGATTTATTTATTTATTTGTTTATTTATTTTTGAGGAAGGCAAGCCCCAAGCACATTAATGTAGGAGGAAATCACACCAATCTTATACCTAGCAACTCTGAGACCACCATACCACTGAGAAGATGGAATACTTTGAGAAACGGCAAGGCTCCCTATTGAAATGTTGGTGCTCAAAATGCCAATTGTCAACATGCCGACAATAAAAGACCAACATTTCAGGAGAAGAGCAAATTTCATATGTTGCTCTTCTCCTTTAAAATCCCCCACCCCAATGTGGGAGGCAGGCACTTAACACCCTCCTAAACTTACATATATCAACTCTGAGATTGCCATACCTTTTGAATAAAAGGGAGTATCCAGAGAAATGGCCATCTTGGACTTATTTTATGTAAGTCCATTTTTTCAGCCATTCAGTCTCCATTTTTAGATTTGCTCTAGCAGGTCCTGACATTTCAAATGGTTACGGGCATTCTTGGATTTGGCATGTCTAAGTTCACACTTTTTTACTCATTTTATTTACTTTAAGGGAACAATGCCAGTTACTTGAAGTAATATCTTTATCTTCCTGCCTTGCCACCTCACGTTTATCAGCTACCCAACAGAAATGAGGCACTTACTGAGTGTTGCCAATATTGACGGCACAGATGAAAAAGTTTATAAATTTTTTTCCAGGAAAAAAAGGAAAAATCTTGTTGCTGGATAACAACAATCCAGACTGCACAGAAATCAGAGAGGCTAAAATAAGGGTGTTTACAATTTTAAGCAACTGATGTCCCATTCAAATCAGGATGGGTAGCAACCCTATATTATTTTAAGGAAATTAAATTCCATGTGCATATAATTTATATCATAGGTAGTAACATTCATGCCTTTTTCATTTTTGACAAACTGTAGATATATTTAATGTTATTATTGTATTACACATTTTCTGAGCCATACCTGAAAAGGGTCACTTTTGATCCATTCACTTAGTCAGTTAATGAAGATAAACAGTCAAACACTGTAATTTTGCACAGTTCAGTTTTATCCATTGCTTGCCTCATGCAGAGAGCTCAAAAAAGCAGCATTTAGCTCAAACTGTATAAAATATCTGCTTTGATTTAGTCCTTGCATACTATTAATCAAGACTTGCTATATTTTGCATTGCATGCTCTCGTTGCTTGTTTTTTTTTTTTGGTAATCCACCACAATTTAGCATTAGTGAAACATGTCGCAGCTAACCTATCGGCCAATGCATTTAGCTCTAACTTTACCTCTCTCTCCCTCCATCACTCCATCAAGATATATATGTACTTGTCTTGCCTCCAGCTATCACACAAGGCAAGTCCTAAAAGTCCTATCAAAAGCTAGAAATACTGCAACAGTGGGTCCTGACAGTATCCCTAGGTGTATCTTAAATAGCATGAAGCATGAGTTAGCCACACCCGTAACAGCACTCTTCAATCTCAACCTCCATATAGGTTTTATACCATGTAAATGGTGAACAGCTACACTCATTCCTCTGCATAAGGGAGGACCTTCCACACACCAAGGCAATTACAGACCCATACAGCTGACCAGCATCTTATTCAAAGCCATGGAAAGATTTATCATCAAAGTAATCACTCAATACATATGATACCTCCAAATATTAGCTTGTTCTCAGTTTGGATTTGTCTAGGGCAAGTCATGCTTACACAAACTGGAGGATTTTTTTGAAATGTCACCAAAGCAATGGATGAAGGAAAAATGGTATACAAAGCAAACCTCAACTTGGCCAAAGCTTTTGACATAAGTCTCCACTCTGGCATTGTAGAGAAACTAAATAAACTGGGAATAAACCCCTGTGTCACCTGCTGGATTACCAAATGACTCATGGATAGGACTCAGATAATCAAAACAGATGAAGTTACCACCACAAAAACACCAGTCACCAGTGGAGTCCCCCAGGGTTCTGTGCTGGGACTTGTCTTGTTTGGCATCTACTTTTCTGAAGTAAAAGTCATTACCAAAGGGGTCTGGCTGACTAAGTTTGCAGATGACTGCAAACTAGAAGGGATCTTTGAATACTCAAATGGCTTGCTAATCCTGCAGGAAGGTTTGTCTCAAATAAATAACTGATGTCAAAATCATGGACTAAAACTAAATGCAAAAACATGTATTATTATATCAGTTGAGAAGTCATATAACCCAGGGAACTAACACACTAACAATATACCCCTAAGAACTGAACCAGCTCATGATTTGAGAACTTATGTAGAGAGTGACCTAACTTTTGACAAGCATGTGTCTGTTGTTGTAACAAAGTCCTCCTATACTGCACAGCTTATAAACAAAGGGGTTTTGTCTTGATCTAGAGATGTCATCATCCACCTTTACTCAGACCTTTTTAGGCCAGTCATTGAATATAATACCCAATTTACAATGTGTCTGTCGAGGCACATGCAACAACTGGAATTCACCTCAGAGATACCTTACTAAAAGGATACAAGGCCAAAATAACATGTCCTCCATAGAGAAACTCAAACACCTGTCACTATACTTGGTATCCTACAGACTGCTAAGAGGTGACCTGAATCTGCCATACATGACATCCTCTGGACATTTACTAATGGATTTACTGCACAGCAGCAAAACAAATGGCATCATAAATACTCACTCTGGGGATCTGAACCTCCTCTGCAACATAGCAGAACAGTTTGGAGAGACAGGTATTATTTCACAAAGGATACCACTGCTATGGAACAAACTCTCCAGCCACGTAAAACAAAGTTCACCCCGTCCATCTTCAAGAGCAACTTAGATCTACAGATAAGAAACAGAAATTTACCCCAGTACTGTCCCCTGCACTAACAGACTGATGCAGCTCCTAAATGCTTTACTCCATGCGTGTGCCTCCTCAAAGTATCTCTGGTATGATTCCAGTTATTATCATTAGGGGTAATATATAATTTGTTATCATTAGGGGTAATGTATAATTATCTACCACGGGATGGGTAAGGCCAGTCTACAACCAAATGGGATAGGTTATGTTGAGCACAAAAATGGAAACTGGCTAGCCTAAAACGACATCTGGCCTAGTATTTACCTATGAACATATGAACCTGTGTATGCTTTAGTCCTTTGCATTATATGATCCAGATTTTTTTTATGTTTTTTTTTTTTTTTTTTTGAGACACATATATCATTAGTCCGTTGTGTCATACACGCCAGTTGTTTTTTTGGCAATCCAAAAAATAAACAGTTAGTGAAACGTATGTCATTAAAATAATGTCATCTGCCATTTCTATATTGCTGTGAATGTACCACATGAAGCGCAAAGAACTTTAGTTGTTATAACAGGTATAAATTTTGAGCACGAATATAACAAAAGCCATAAAACTATATTTTAAGTGCTATTAGGAAGAGCAAAGCAGTGAAGACAGATTACAGGTCATTTTTATACAAACATTCATTGGCAGAGGTACTAAAAAACAGTCTACAAGCAAATAATGTATGGATACCTAAGACATTTTGTTTCTACTTCAGTATGGTTTCTACTCTAATTACAGAACTTTAATAGCTATTCACTGTACTAATTTTAAAAGAACAGATGCATCTCAATAGTATTATGTGATTAACATAAGTTATCTGACATTTCTGTATTGCTTCTTTCTTCTTTCACTTAAAAATTAGTCAGATACAGACACTGCTCTTCTGTTTGTAACATGCTATGGCTTGTCTCCTCTGTCTATGATATCATGACAACTCAAGTAGCATGACTATCTTGGAAATTAATTGCGTCAATGAAACCCATTGGTGAATACAGCTTTCACAAGTTTATCCAACTGAAGTGGCTCAAACTACATAGAGAAAGAAGATGGAAACAGAATATAAGAAAATTATGTAAAAACTAAAGACATGCCTAACTATCCTCAATGCCTGCCAGTGCTTCACAGAGAATGGCCGAGTTGCCTCAAGTCATCTTAGCTACATTATGCATCACAATACATTAATTCACCTTTCCTTGAAAAACAACTTATAAACATGTAACAGGTCATTCCAAAAGTTCTTTGTCATTGTAATCTCTCTATATGTCTATATCTATATATGGATATAGATATAGGTATAGATACAGATACAGATATAGATATAGATATAGATATAGATATAGATATAGATAAAAAATAAATCATCTCCTATAGAATAACAAATTCCTTGAATTTTAAATTCCTCGCATTTAGCTTTTACCCTTCTCCATCTTTTTATTTCCTTCTGCCCCTTTTTTTGACACACTTATTGTCTTTCAGTCCCACGGAGGTTGACTGCATTTCAAGTTCCACCGCTTTCTCACATTTTAATACTAACATTTGCCCTCTCACATCCACTGTCTATTCATCCCTTTGAGAACTCATGATAAATCTTTTTCTGTCTCCCATTTAGTGCCTCTCGCTATTTAGCCTTTCCTCATTTAACTATGATTCTTCTCTTTGTTTTCATCTACTCATTCCCTTGACTTCAAAACATCCAGTTCTCCTTAACTCCATTTGCATTTTCCCTAGCTTTATCTTTTCTTTTGTAAGTTTTCTACTGTATTGTGCCCTTAAGGAAAAAAAAATTGTTAATGTTTATTTACTAGTGTGATAAGTGTATATTTTGTGGGCTGATGTTACAGTAAGTATTCCATATGATATCATCAGTGTCACTGTACATGACTAGCTATGTTTTTTCCAAACACATGTGACATAGGCAACTTTGCATTCATATAAAAGTAATCAAAGTATATTAACATGGCAAACATTATACTTCACATGTACTGCTATATACAATATAACCTAAGCAATATTACATAAAGTATTCAACTTATGCCTTTTTTAAACAAGAAACATCTTTATTAAACCATCACTTACTACATAGATGATCATACATTTATATAAATGAAAACAAACCACACCGACACAATCCTAGTTGCAAGCATTTTACATCACAAGCCATACTGATACACTCACAGTTGCAAATATTATACATCACTTATAATCTACCCAATCTTTCTCACTAAAACATTACATAACTTTATAGACCACATTCCTCCCTTTTATGTATTGTTCCTACAATTCCCAGTTTTCTTGTGTAGTTTGCTCCTAGCCTTTTCTAAATATCTCAGTTCCAGTTGTTTTACCTTTGTTTATATATTCTCTGCTTCCAGTATATTTAGTTTAGAGTTTGACTTTCGTTTTCTAGTAATTGCTTTTTTGGCAGCCATCATTATTAGACACAGCAAGGCCTTATCATAACTCAGAAAAATCATCCCCTTGTCAGACCAATCTGCCCACCCAGCATCTCCAACAGTGCAACCCGCAGGGAATCCTTAATGTCTGCCAACTCAACACTCTCAGAAAATATATTCCCAAATACCTCTTTCTTCCCCTTCACACCTCCAACAGTCTGCCTGATGAAAAATTCTCTGGAGTCTACTTGGGGTATACAAATATCTATGTAAACATTATCAGGCAAAAATCCTAAATCTTCTAGATTTGCATATTTGGGAGACATACATATATCCTTCTGTTGTTTCTTTGTGAATTGCTTATCCAGTCTCACTTCCCAATCCTTTCTAACCTACTCTTATTGATTCTTATAGTTATCATGCAATATTTTATATGCTCTACTGATTATTCCTTTTTTAACAGCAGCTTCTGTTCTACTAAAAACTCTACCAGTGCTGGTATTTTATTTAGGACCCTCTATTTCCATGACTAACTATGCTGATTTACCTGAAAAATCTATATTACTGTACCAGTGTAATTCTTGGTATCTGTATTTGTTGTATAATTTGCCTTTGGCCAGGGTCATGGCTGAAAAGGGTCAACTCACCCAGTTAACAAATTAAAAAATAGACTTAAACCATGCATTTGAAATAGTTGGTCATAATCTAGTACTCTGTGAATTTTCCTCATGCAGTTTTGATGACACAGTTTTCCTAAATTTGTTTATATTTTTTATCCAACAAAAGTGCTCACATCATATCAAACAATAAAAAATCTAACATCAGTTCATTCTCATGTAGGATACATGGCTTTGTATTCTGCCTATATCTGACTCACTCAATCTTCTCTACCAAAAGAGTTGTAGCGTAATTGTACTTATTAATTCAATGATACCTTGGTATAATCACATATGTATTTGTTTAATATGTTGTAAATACTGCATGACTTGTCTTACTGTACACCCAAACAATTACTTTGAAAATATTGTTTCTTGTTGTAGATATCATGAGACTATATTTTATGAGGATAAATGGACAGAAAATGACGGTATATTGCTGATTCAATAAACTATGTATAGGGTTTCCGCATAGCCTACTAGCCTACACAGAGTTTACATGTTAGCGCAATGAGCAGCAGTGCCATTCACATGTTCATGCTGCGCATCATGCTTACACATATACAAGCAAGGTTTTATGGCCAGAAACAGTGTTGCTGGCCAGGAAACCATGTAGAGCAGGAAGAGCACAGAAAAAGGGCGCATTTAAGTTTGCCCACAGGCAAATCTGCTGTGCGAGATTGAGCGGAAAGACACAATGACTAACACGGTTGAAAATAATGCATTAACAATAGTAACAACACAATAAAAAAAAATTATACCAAGTGCAGTGTACACTAAAACAATTATTTGTAGAATGAAATAATGGAAGGGGATGGTAAATGGCAAGGGAACTATAAGGATAGGCACACCGGGCAGGGAAAGTGTGCTGATGAAAATGTGCATAAACATGAATGATAGGAATGAATAAGGAGAAAGAACACATGGTAAATATGGACATGTCCTCAAGATAGGATATGTCAATGTATATATACTTCCAAGACATATCAGTAGCATAACATTATGCACATATGTAGATAGCACAGTGCACAGGTTCATAGGTGTGTTATAGGCTAATGGCCCTGGAGCCTTTACAAGCCTAGCCCATAGGATTACCCTGGCATCATGCCACTCGATCTTAGTTCCTAGTGCCTCCATTGAGTAGAGCCACTGGAGTGATCCCCGGGGTGAATTTTCTATTTACCATCCACTCATCAAGATTTCTCTTGAAGAGGGCCAGTGAGGTGCTCTATTTGACATATATGAGAAGTCTATTCCATAGCATGGGCAATCTTTGTGTTATGAACCTCTCCCTCCACCACGTTCTGTTGATTGTGGTAATGATGTTGATGTCTCCAGAGCATGTAGTATGGAAGGATTGGGATTTCTTTAGATATGGCATTTCTAACAGAGCTGGGTCAGACATGGCTTAGTAAGTCAAGTAGAGATCGCCTCTAAGTAGGTGATATGAGACAGAGAATAGTTGGAGGTTTTTGAGTCTGTCCATATAGGACAAGTGTTTAAGGCCTAGGATTCTCTTTGTGGGGTACTTTTGCAGCCTCTCCAGTTGTTCCAGGTGTCTAGTGAGGTACATGCCAAATGGGGCAATGCACTCGATGACTGGCCTAATGAGGGAAGAATAGAGGGAGACAATGACCTCTTTCTTCCTGGATGCAAAACCCTTAGTAATGAGATGTGCCACATAGAAGGACTTTCTGACCACAGTGGCAATGTGGTGGTCAAAAGAGAGGGTGTTGTCATCCTGTGTTCCCAGATCTCTCATAACGCTTTCTGTGTTCAGTGGACTACCATCGATGTGGTAATTCATGGGAACTGGGTTTTTCCCAAAGGGGATGATGACACATTTTGCTGGCATTGAGCTTAAGGCCGTGGTTCTGACACCAGTCATTGGTCTCAGTGAGACCTTTCTGTAGGATGTCAACATCACTAGGGGAGTTAATAATTGCTCCTAAGTTGCAATCGTCTACAAACTTTGTCAGCCAAAGTCCCTTCATTTTGGTCTGGACTTCACAGAAGTAGATACCAAACAGGAGAAGACCCAGGACTGTACCCTGTGGGACTCCACTCATGACTGGTCAGCAGTCTGACTTGGAGTAAGCTACTTTCACACTGTGGGCTCTATCTGTGAGCCAGTTTTCAGCCCACTTGGTGATACAGGGGCTGATGCCTAGATTAGTGATTTTTTTTTATGATTCCTGCGTGCAGAATGATACGAAAGGCCTTGGCTAGATCCAGGTAGGCTGTATGAACCACCTTCTCCTCATCCACAGCTCCAGTGGCTAACTCAAAGAAGTCAATCAAGTTGAGCAGGCATGATCTATCCTTCACAAAACAAAACTGTGTGGGATCCAGAGTGTAAAGATTCCCTATATCCTTGTTTATTAGGTCCATGATGATGCATTCCTAGCTTTGCATATCAGACTCATCAGGCTAATGGGGCAATAGTTCCCAGAGTCTGTAGTTGCTCCTTCTTTATGGAGAGGGATGACTGTGGCAGTGCACCATTTGGTAGGGGCAAAGCCTGAGGTGAGGCTGTGATTGAACAGGGCACACAATTGAGGTGCCAGTTCACTCTGTAGTTCATGTACAATACAGCCAGGGATATTGTCAGGTCCCACAGAAGCTGTATTCTTGGCCTTGGACAGTGCTGTTTTAACCTGTGCAGTGGTAATACTGGGTGCCTGGAAATCTACTGGTATTGTGATTGGTCCTTTGGGGGGGTAAAGTTGGCACCAAATCTGTCGGCCAGTATATTGGCAATATCTGTTGGTTTGGTATAGGAGGTACCATTGTGCAGTAGCTCAGAGCAAATCTGGATATTGTCATGGAGATTCCTTACATAACTATAGAAAGCATTATGGTTCTCTTTACTATCTGTTGCAATTCTGTTTTCCTTGCTAGTGTTAGAGGATTTGATGAGGGATATCAACCTTTTGTTGAGGCTGATAAGGGAGTTTTTTCCAGTCTTGAGACTTCACCTTATTTTGCATCAGTTTCCTCTTTCTGTTGTAGTTTGTTTATGTCAGGGAACCACCAGATTGGCTTTCTTTTTTAGAGGAGAGCATCTTGGTTCTATTGGGTATGATAAGATCCATGCATTTGTGTATGTATTCGTACAGTGCATTGGTGTATGATTCGGCGGTCATGCAACTATTCTCCATTTACATGGGTGCTGTGAAGTTAACCACCTCTGGTTAAGGAGCCCAAAGTTAGCCTTGGATAAGTTTCTCATGGTGGTTACTTTTGCGGGGGTGGGGTAGGAGGGATGTGGATTTCCAAGGTGATAAGTTTGTGGTCGGATCTAACCAGGGAGGAGTTGACTATTGGTGTAGAGCAACAGTCGCCCATGTTATTAATGACCAGGTCAGGGATGTTGCTACCTCTAGTGGGGGTAAGAACAAGCTGGTCCAGGGTTTTGGAATTAATGAATTCCAGGAACCATTGGGAAAGTGTATTGGTACACAAGTAGTTTTCCCAGTTAATGGACGGTAGTTGAAGTCACCCAGTATGAGAGTTTTAGGGTGGACCCTAATATTCTCCAGGGTGCTTAGGAACGTGGAGTGTGAGTCTTGGGACATGGTTGGGGACCTATAGCAGGCTAAAACCTGAATCATTGTCTTACCCAGTGTTAGCTGTATCTGAAGTATCTCTGATGCATTATGTTGGGCCACCAGTTTGGAGGTGTGCGCATCCTTTATAAATATGGAAACACCACCACCTTTGGAGCTTCAGTCCAAGTTCTGGGGCCAAAAGGTGTGGAATAAGTCATAGCCTGATAGTGCAGGGGTGCTTTCTGCTGCCTTGAACCAGATCTCTGTTACAGCACAAATGTTGATGTTCTCCATTTTAAGGAGTGCTTTGAGTGAGTGCATTTTGAAATTCAGACTTCTAGCATTTAGCAGCATGACCCTCAAATTGCATTTGTTTGTAGCTATTATGGTGGTAATTTGGTCTTGGAACACTGCCTACAAAAGGCACTATAGGGGTGGCAAGAGCCTAGGCCAGTATCCGTAAGCCTAGGGGTGACAGATGCAGGCCATCTCAGAAAGGCTTGGGGGACTCAGAACCTTACATATAGTCCTGGATACAGCAAGTCTGTATCTGGACTAGGCTAGTTACAGGAAAGGTGGGAAAAGCGCAAATGCAGCCTTTTAAACCAGAAAGTTGAAAGAGATGGATAAACTGGGATACGTAGACCAGGAACTCCCTACTTTCACACCCTGTAACAAACAAGAGGATGTTTGGAGGGCTGTATGAAATTGCTGTGGCATCATGTAGCAGTCCAAAAGCACATACTGAATGCTACTTGAGTGATGGCAGTAGGACATGGACTCATGCTCATCTGACTACACACATACACCCACTCAGATGTAGACTCACACAAAGTTGATAGCTGTGAAATTAGAATGCCTACCTAAGCAGTTACAGAAGCTAGTAAAACAGGATTTAATGCTAGCAGCACTCCAGAAGTCTGCGTTTAAGACTATCAGACTACAATATATAGAGGATGACATCGGCATATTTTCCATGGTAACATATACTGTTATGAGACTTAGTTGCAAAGCCAAGATTTGAGATATGTTTGTTTGTGGGCAATTTGACTGATAAATACATCCTGGCAACCTGTGTGAAATAAGCTGTCATGAATGCATTTTGCAGAATTTTCACAGACATGTTTCTGTTTTAAAGGATGTTGTGTAGATGAGACAGATATACACACACACACACACACACACACACACACACACACACACACACACACACACACACACACACACACACACACTTTTGAGAAACACCAGTAGTGCAGTGATGTAGTTATGTATCTTCATACTCAGAAGTTGCTGACAATATCAATAGTATATGATCATGCATGACCAATGTACACTGTCACTATAAACCCATAACAAATGTAACATTGCAGTTAGGCTATGTAATTCTGGAGTCTGTTTGACAAAGGGGCAAGTACTGATATATCACTTGCAAGTGTATCGCTGCAGGGCACACATGAAAAAAAAGTATGTTTTCAGTCAAGCATACATGCCACTGCCCTTCTTTTATTTTTATCAATACGTTTCCATGTATTGGAGAATTACAGCCAAGAACCATAGTTAGACATGCTATACACCTCTTCACAAAGCGCTTTGCTAAGAAGCTGATTTGCAAGAATGATGGGAAAGTATTACCACATGTGTGATTTGAATTTCAGGAATTCAGCTTGGACTTGTGAAGTAGCAGTGTCCACTGGAGCTCATTGCCAAACTGTCTAAAAATAGGGACATATAGTAACTGACCTGATTGTGGTTAACTACAAAATATATCTGTTTTTTTTTAAACACTTTGTGTGTCAGATTTGCAAGATACATTATTTATTTCTTTTATTTCTTTTTATTTATTTTACATTTGTCTTTGTTTATGAGTTCCATGATGATATGCTCCATAGCTTTGCAGACCGGGCCAGTCAGGCTTATAGGGTGAAAGTTTCTGGGGTCCATTGTGGCACCACCTTTGTGGAGTGGGACCACTGTTGCTGTACGCCATTCCTTGGGTACATATCCTGTAGTAAGGCTGAGACTGAACAGTGACATTATGTGAGGGTTCAGTTCTTCTTGGAGCTCGAGTAAAATGCAGCCCGAGACACCGTCCTGTCCCATTGATGCTGTGTTTTTTGTTTTGGAGAGGGCAACTCTCACCTGTGCATCTGTGATGTCAGGGAGGCTACACTCTGTTGGGATAGACATTTGCTCTTTTGGGGGTGAAGGGGGGGAGTTTGCACTGAACCTGTCTGCCAGGATGTTGGCAATGTCTGTGGGTTCAGTGTATTTTTTGTCATTTTGCACTAACTCAGAGCATATCTGGGAGTTGCCACCCAGGTTCCTGACATAACTAAAGAAGGCCTTGTGATTATCTTTAGCATCTTGTGCAATTTTTCTTTCAAAGCTGGCCTTAGATAATTTATGATGGATTGTAGTTTCTTGCTTGTACTGATCAGAGATGCCTTCCCTTTTTGGGATTTTGCTCTATCATGTAGTAGCTTCCTCCTTCTGTTGTATAGCTTATTTATGGCTGGGGTCCACCAGACAGGTCTCCTGCCTGTGGAGGAGTGAGTCTTGGTTTTATTTGGGATAGCATGATCCATGCATTCCTGTAGGTGTCCATAGAATGCGTTTGTGAAGGATTCTGCGGTTTGGGACGTATTTTCCACTGGCCCAGGGGCTTTGAAGGATTCCACCTCAGTTTTGAGAAGTATGAAGTTTGCTTTTGAGAAGTTCTTCACTGTGGTTTCCTTGGCTGGGGGTGGGGACGGGATATGGATGTTCAAAGAGATTAATTTATGGTCAGATCTTTTCAATGAGGGGTATACATCTGGTATGGAACATAGAGTCCCCATGTTGGTGATGATCAGGTCCAATATGTTTTCCCCTCTTGTGGGAATGGTGACCAGTTGTTCCATAGCATTTGAGTTTATAAATTCTAGGAACCATTGGGCGAGTGTGTTTGGGGCTTGAATAGTGCTCCCAGTCTATGTTTGGGTAGTTGAAGTCACCCAGTATGATGGTGTTTGGAGAGACCTTCATATTCTCCAGTGTTCTCAGGAAAGCTAAGTGGGGTTCCTGAGTTTGGGAGGGTGGTCTGTAGCAGGCTACAAACTGAAAGGCAGTTTTGCCCACTGTTAGTTGCACATGGATGGTCTCTGATGCTTCGTGCAGTGCCACTAACCTGGAGGCATGGGTATCTTTGATGAATATGGATACTCCCCCTCCTTTTGTGGTTCGGTCCAAGTTTGGGGCCGAAAAGCATGGTATGAGGTATAACCTGGTAGTGCTGTGGTGATCTCAGGAGCCTTGAACCAGGTTTCTGTTACTGCACAGATACCGATATTCTCCATACTGAGGACATCCTTGAGTGCGTGCATCTTGAGGTTTAGACTTCTGGTGTTGAGCAGCATTACCCTTAGTTTCTTTTTCCTTGTGTTGTCTATGGAGGTGGGTTTGTCTTTTGAGCCTTGTCTAAAAAAGGCACTATGGGGGTGGCAAGAGCCTTAGCCAATATTCAAAAGCCCAGGGGTAACAGGTGCAAGGCGTCCCTATCGAAGCAACGTGGCTTGTCGGCATGTCATCCCAGGCTGGCAGACACTGGATCCCCTTTGAATGACACCAATACTTTAGCCAATTGTTAAAATTGATCATTTTGTCTTTATACTGTGGCATCATTCTTGGTGAGGGTAAGATGCTACTCAAGGTCAGGGTCATACCGGCCTGGGCTACATGATCAGAGAGCTCCTCTATGTCTCTTTTCATGTAGTCCAGGGAGGTATGTCTCAGGTCATTCACACCAGCATGGACAATGAAGGAGTCATATTTGTACTTGCTTTGGAGTGAAATGAGTGATTGTGTTATGTGGCGGATTCTGGCACTCAACAGCAGCTTACAGTGACCTTCTCCTTGTTCAGCCTGGTGAGTGGGACATCAGTGTGTCTGACAATAGAGTCACCTATTACAAGTGTATTAGGTGTGTTGTTTAGCCTTAAGGGCTGTGACTGTGTGGCACACTGACTTTGTGAACTATGTGATACGTGGGTATTGTTGTGGGGTAGTGGTTGCTTGGATGTCTGCTTTGGAGGTCTCTGCTGCTTGGGCAGATTTTTATTTAGAGCCTCCGATTATGTTTTTGTGTGTTTATGTGTTGCGATAGGTCTATGTGAGACTGGATTTGTAGTGTGTGCGGTTAACTTCTCCTCCTGACTGACTGCTCCAGTACTGGGTTGAGAGAGAGCTCAGCCTCCAGTTTGGCTATATAGTTGCATCTCTCACATATATTTGAGCTTGTTGGGAGGAGGAGAGGGTGGTCTGTGTAGATAAGACAGTTGTAACATTGCCTCAAGATTCCCAGATTCACCAGTTGGACTGGAGAGTAAACCCAAAACTGACTTTTGGACACGCCAGAATAGTATAAGGAACTACTTTTTGACTGATCAAAAAGGACCAATAGGGAGCCAAGTACTTAAAGGGAGTATAAGAGGATGTAGTGCTTTAGTTTATTAGTGCTTACTTATAAGATTACTTATACGAGCAACTGCAGGGCTTTAGAATGAAAATAGAGTGCTTACTTTGAGATTTAGAACAGTTCTAAGGGACAAAATGAAGAGCAGACTTTGTGGAGCTGGGAATAGTTTAAACCCGTTTAAGCGGCGCTGCCCGATGCTGCGCTATGTGCAAAATCGTGCAAAACCACGCAAATGCGGGTTTTAAAGCAGGGAAATTGAAATAGATAGGAATTGACCCAAAACGGCCATTAAGCTACTAGTTTCAGGGCTGAGACCACTCCTCCAGGGACAGATAGGCTGCTCAAAGCTCACCACTCTCACTGGTGAACAGAGAAGCTTCCTCCTATCCAAGTAAGGATATGGACAACACAGGAAACTATACCACAGTCAGGAATTCGGCAAAACCTGAAATCTGGACTAATCTATTTCAGCAAAGGCGGGAAAAGATAATTTTTTAAGTTTTTTTTTTTTTTGTTTTTTTTCAGGAAACAGCAGAAAAACACATATAAATCACTGTAAATGCTATAAACAGGCTAGTGTACTTTAGTATATAGCCTACAAGAGTTATACAATACAAAAATGACTTAAATTGATATAAAACAAGTGCAAAAACTGTGAAAAGTAGAAGGCAAATGCAATTTAAACTTTTTAAAGCACAGATCAGTTAGAAATTCACTTTTTAGGTGGGAAAAGGCAGTCGGAGCAAAAAAACAGAGAAAAAAAAAACTTCAATCTGGAAAAGTCTCTCTTGGGTCACTCTGTTGCCTGTATCATGTAAAATGCTTCCTCCAACACCATCCGTGTATACTACAGCAAGTTTGAAACATTAGGCAGAAGAACTATTTTACATCAAAAATATATGAAAATAATATAGTACTTAAATTAGTACAGCACAACAATTTTACAGAGAGCCCATTACCTAAGCACAATGATGACCTCCAGGGTGTGTGTTTAGGTGTAATTAATGCCCTTCCAGGGGTGTAGAGGCACTCTGTTGCATACCTCCCCTGGCCAGGTGTTAATTGCACATTAACATATACCCTTAAGGGCATTATTTTTTGCGCATTATGCAAGAGCGATGACCAGCCTGTGAAAAATTGTCTTACATGAAAACCGGTCTGTGGTACAAAAAAGGTTGGAGACCACTGGTGGAGAGGCTGCAGTATGTTTACATTTGCTACATAAAGTCAAAAGTTCGATATTCAGCAACTCTAATGATTTCACACCTAATTTGCATCTTCAGAGTGCTCAAAGGGCTGACTCTACACTAAGAGGTAAACATGTAGCTAGGAAACTTGAAGGTGAGGAGACTGTTTTTAGTCATGTTTATTGCTAAATTTGTGAGAATGTAGGGATAAGTAGACATTGAACTGCTTTTTCTATAATGGCTATTTTAATTGCATGTGGCAGGTTATTTAGTAAACTGCAAAAGTATATATTACAGATGTCATGTCAGGTATTGATGGCATTGCTGGACAACTCACAAATATACTACCTAGGTGTATTTACAGTTACTAGTTATGCAGCTATCTGTCATCCAATCATGTTCTTATACATTTGTTTTTCTAGTAAAACTCCACAGTTACATTGACAGTCTTGCAATTACAACTGTTGTCATTCAGGGCTGACTCTGTCTGATGATAGCAGTACAGGACAAAACCATTATGTGGGGAAGTAAAGGATGTGAACATTTCCTGGCATCAATTTTACTCTAGGTATGTGCATTGGATGAAAGGTGTACCACTTATATGGTCAGCATGTGTGCTATCCTTTACATCTTGGCCAAGGTGGGGGCATATTGTGCATGCCTCCATCCACCTACAGCCACAGCAGCTAGGGGTTTTCTTTCTGACTCCTCACCTGCATGTTGATGTGTTGATCCTGCCAGTGATGGTGGAATGTATGGCCTACCACTTGGTGTTCCTGATGCAGCCATTTACACAGGGTGATATTGTGTAGGCTAATACAGACTGTATTAATTTTGGCACAAGTACTGGGATCATAATGTAAGCCCCCTCCCCAATATACCTAGGTACCAAAACTGATTTCAGCAGCCCAAACACATGTCTTATGATGCTTTTTGTTTAAATGTGGACCTCATTGTAGCATTGCTCAGTCTGTGTGTGTGCATTTCTGATGGGCGTCATCAACCATGGTTTCAATGCATCCCTTGGATCCTCATTAAATCCCCTGTGGGACATCGCCTCTGGAAAACCTTTGGTAGAGCTGTGAGGTGTGCCAGATATGAGAGATGTGATAACTTTCAAGGATTTTAGGATGATTCTCTTAGCATTACATACCCTGGCAGTTAAGGAAGTGGAACCACCTTCTGTTGATATAGACCCTTCCCTGTTCCCTGGGTGGTGATTTGATTTCAATGTGAGTGCAGCTATCTCACCAAAGACTTCATGGAAGTCTGCAAGGGGGTAGAAATCCTGCATAGTGTAGCTATGTCCTCATGGGTATGGGGGAAATGTATGTAGTCAATGGCATGCTGTAACACAGCATTCTGGAATTGCTATAAGATCCTGGATGCTGATACCTGCGACCCCTTCAGCATGTCCCCTGTGGGTCTCTGACAATGTTCCTGTAGCTATATTTCTAAGTGCTATAATACATTGGTCTCCACAGGTATTGGCTCCTCTTGGTCTGCCCTTGGCCCCAGGAGAGGATGACAGAGGTTTCAGAATTCTTTGAGTGTGTCTCTATCCAGTCTCTAGTGCTCTGTTATAGCCACTTCATGCAGAGCATAAAATGTTAAGCAGGTTTTAAATACCCTTCTCCTTCTTGGCCATGGTCTATTTGCAGCAGTAGCAGCAGCTGCATAGACTTGAGCCTGTTGCACATACACATGAAAAAGGGCAGCAGCTCCCTCTAACATTCTTTATTTCTTTCCTGTGTATTTTTTATGGCTGTATTCTAAAAGGTTTTGGAGTACAGGGCAGATTAAATTCAGTCAAAAATGCCATGATCACCCTTCATATTGTTCACAAAATGCATAATGAAAACAAAGCATATTCTGTAAGTAGTTTTTTAAGTAAATTGTACCAGTATTTAAAAACTGTTTCAGACTTTCTTCCTTTGTCAACACCCCACCCTACACCCCAGAATTCTCAGACTTTTTAAACAAATGAGATAATATGTACATGTTGTCTGTATTGCAGCACTCGTTAAGTGTTTTACTAGCTTTCAAAGCCAGTAAAACACTTTGCATTTTCTTTTTCTATAACTGGTTGTATGTGAAGTACATAATAGTCCATGTACTACAAAGATTTATAATCAGGTCACCGAACATAGCTATTTATTTTATAATCAGTAGAGCTATGAACCGGCATATTAAGACAACAGAGAGAAAGTAAAAAATACCAC